>NW_026614268.1:0-198361 GCF_026230105.1 Diorhabda sublineata
CCATTGAAGTCCATTGAAGTCAACTGTCACTTTGTGTTAATTGAAAATTTTCAAAGTCTATCTTCCTCATTTGAAGTCGAATTTCAACATTTCTTATATATTTGAGTGAGTTCGCATCTAACTCTGTCAGATATCGTCGAATAACATCCATTGAAGCCAATTGAAGTCAACTGTCACTTTGTGTTACTTGAAAATTTTCAAAGTCTATCTTCCTCATTTGAAGTCGAAGTTCAACATTTCTTGTATATTTTAGTGAGTTCGCATCTAACTTTGTCAGATATCGTCGAATTTCATCCATTGAAGCCCATTGAGGTCAACTGTCACTTTGTGTTAATTGAAAATTTTCTAAGTCTATCTTCCTCATTTGAAGTCGAAGTTCAACATTTCTTATATATTTGAGTGAGTTCGCATCTAACACTGTCAGATATCGTCGAATAACATCCATTGAAGCCCATTGAGGTCAACTGTCACTTTGTGTTAACTGAAAATTTTCTAAGTCTATCTTCCTCATTTGAAGTCGAATTTTAACATTTCTTATATATTTGAGTGAGTTAGCATCTAACATTGTCAGATATCGTCGATTAATATCCATTGAAGCCCATTGAAATCAACTGTCACTTTGAGTTAATTGAAAATTTTCTAAGTCTATCTTCCTCATTTGAAGTCGAATTTCAACATTTCTCATATGTTTGAGTGAGTTTGCGTCGAACTTTGTCAGATATCATCGAAAAACATCTTTTGAAGCCCATTGAAGCCAACTATCACTTTGTGTTAATTGAAAATTTTCAAAGTCTATCTTCCTCATTTGAAGTCGAATTTCAACATTTCTTATATATTTGAGTGAGTTCGCATCTAACTCTGTCAGATATCTTCGAATAACATCCATTGAAGCCCATTGAAGCCAACTGTCACTTTGTGTTAATTGAAAATTTTCAAAGTCTATCTTCCTCATTTGACGTCGAATTTCAACATTTCTTATATATTGAGTGAGTTCGCATCTAACTATCAGATATCATCGAAAAACATCTTTTGAAGCCCATTGAAGCCAACTATCACTTTGTGTTAATTGAAAATTTTCAAAGTCTATCTTCCTCATTTGAAGTCGAATTTCAACATTTCTCATATATTTGAGTGAGTTTGCGTCTAACTTTGTCAGATATCTTCGAAAAACATCCATTGAAGTCCATTGAAGTCAACTGTCACTTTGTGTTAATTGAAAATTTTCAAAGTCTATCTTCCTCATTTGAAGTCGAATTTCAACATTTCTTATATATTTGAGTGAGTTCGCATCTAACTCTGTCAGATATCGTCGAATAACATCCATTGAAGCCCATTGAAGTCAACTGTCACTTTGTGTTACTTAAAAATTTTCAAAGTCTATCTTCCTCATTTGAAGTCGAAGTTCAACATTTCTTGTATATTTTAGTGAGTTCGCATCTAACTTTGTCAGATATCGTCGAATTTCATCCATTGAAGCCCATTGAGGTCAACTGTCACTTTGTGTTTATTGAAAATTTTCTAAGTCTATCTTCCTCATTTGAAGTCGAAGTTCAACATTTCTTATATATTTGAGTGAGTTCGCATCTAACACTGTCAGATATCGTCGAATAACATCCATTGAAGCCCATTGAGGTCAACTGTCACTTTGTGTTAACTGAAAATTTTCTAAGTCTATCTTCCTCATTTGAAGTCGAATTTTAACATTTCTTATATATTTGAGTGAGTTAGCATCTAACATTGTCAGATATCGTCGATTAACATCCATTGAAGCCCATTGAAATCAACTGTCACTTTGAGTTAATTGAAAATTTTCTAAGTCTATCTTCCTCATTTGAAGTCGAATTTCAACATTTCTCATATGTTTGAGTGAGTTTGCGTCGAACTTTGTCAGATATCATCGAAAAACATCTTTTGAAGCCCATTGAAGCCAACTATCACTTTGTGTTAATTGAAAATTTTCAAAGTCTATCTTCCTCATTTGAAGTCGAATTTCAACATTTCTTATATATTTGAGTGAGTTCGCATCTAACTCTGTCAGATATCGTCGAATAACATCCATTGAAGCCCATTGAAGCCAACTGTCACTTTGTGTTAATTGAAAATTTTCAAAGTCTATCTTCCTCATTTGAAGTCGAATTTCAACATTTCTTATATATTGAGTGAGTTCGCATCTAACTATCAGATATCATCGAAAAACATCTTTTGAAGCCCATTGAAGCCAACTATCACTTTGTGTTAATTGAAAATTTTCAAAGTCTATCTTCCTCATTTGAAGTCGAATTTCAAAATTTTTTATATATTTGAGTGAGTTCGCATCTAACTCTGTCAGATATCGTCGAATAACATCCATTGAAGCCCATTGAAGCCAACTGTCACTTTGTGTTTATTGAAAATTTTCAAAGTCTATCTTCCTCATTTGAAGTCGAATTTCAACATTTCTCATATATTTGAGTGAGTTTGCGTCTAACTTTGTCAGATATCTTCGAAAAACATCCATTGAAGTCCATTGAAGTCAACTGTCACTTTGTGTTAATTGAAAATTTTCAAAGTCTATCTTCCTCATTTGAAGTCGAATTTCAACATTTCTTATATATTTGAGTGAGTTCGCATCTAACTCTGTCAGATATCGTCGAATAACATCCATTGAAGCCCATTGAAGCCAACTGTCACTTTGTGTTAATTGAAAATTTTCAAAGTCTATCTTCCTCATTTGAAGTCGAATTTCAACATTTCTCATATATTTGAGTGAGTTTGCGTCTAACTTTGTCAGATATCTTCGAAAAACATCCATTGAAGTCCATTGAAGTCAACTGTCACTTTGTGTTAATTGAAAATTTTCAAAGTCTATCTTCCTCATTTGAAGTCGAATTTCAACATTTCTTATATATTTGAGTGAGTTCGCATCTAACTCTGTCAGATATCGTCGAATAACATCCATTGAAGCCCATTGAAGTCAACTGTCACTTTGTGTTACTTAAAAATTTTCAAAGTCTATCTTCCTCATTTGAAGTCGAAGTTCAACATTTCTTGTATATTTTAGTGAGTTCGCATCTAACTTTGTCAGATATCGTCGAATTTCATCCATTGAAGCCCATTGAGGTCAACTGTCACTTTGTGTTAATTGAAAATTTTCTAAGTCTATCTTCCTCATTTGAAGTCGAAGTTCAACATTTCTTATATATTTGAGTGAGTTCGCATCTAACACTGTCAGATATCGTCGAATAACATCCATTGAAGCCCATTGAGGTCAACTGTCACTTTGTGTTAATTGAAAATTTTCTAAGTCTATCTTCCTCATTTGAAGTCGAATTTCAACATTTCTCATATGTTTGAGTGAGTTTGCGTCGAACTTTGTCAGATATCATCGAAAAACATCTTTTGAAGCCCATTGAAGCCAACTATCACTTTGTGTTAATTGAAAATTTTCAAAGTCTATCTTCCTCATTTGAAGTCGAATTTTAACATTTCTTATATATTTGAGTGAGTTAGCATCTAACATTGTCAGATATCGTCGATTAACATCCATTGAAGCCCATTGAAATCAACTGTCACTTTGAGTTAATTGAAAATTTTCTAAGTCTATCTTCCTCATTTGAAGTCGAATTTCAACATTTCTCATATGTTTGAGTGAGTTTGCGTCGAACTTTGTCAGATATCATCGAAAAACATCTTTTGAAGCCCATTGAAGCCAACTATCACTTTGTGTTAATTGAAAATTTTCAAAGTCTATCTTCCTCATTTGAAGTCGAATTTCAACATTTCTTATATATTTGAGTGAGTTCGCATCTAACTCTGTCAGATATCGTCGAATAACATCCATTGAAGCCCATTGAAGCCAACTGTCACTTTGTGTTAATTGAAAATTTTCAAAGTCTATCTTCCTCATTTGAAGTCGAATTTCAACATTTCTTATATATTGAGTGAGTTCGCATCTAACTATCAGATATCATCGAAAAACATCTTTTGAAGCCCATTGAAGCCAACTATCACTTTGTGTTAATTGAAAATTTTCAAAGTCTATCTTCCTCATTTGAAGTCGAATTTCAACATTTCTTATATATTTGAGTGAGTTCGCATCTAACTCTGTCAGATATCGTCGAATAACATCCATTGAAGCCCATTGAAGCCAACTGTCACTTTGTGTTTATTGAAAATTTTCAAAGTCTATCTTCCTCATTTGAAGTCGAATTTCAACATTTCTCATATATTTGAGTGAGTTTGCGTCTAACTTTGTCAGATATCTTCGAAAAACATCCATTGAAGTCCATTGAAGTCAACTGTCACTTTGTGTTAATTGAAAATTTTCAAAGTCTATCTTCCTCATTTGAAGTCGAATTTCAACATTTCTTATATATTTGAGTGAGTTCGCATCTAACTCTGTCAGATATCGTCGAATAACATCCATTGAAGCCCATTGAAGCCAACTGTCACTTTGTGTTAATTGAAAATTTTCAAAGTCTATCTTCCTCATTTGAAGTCGAATTTCAACATTTCTCATATATTTGAGTGAGTTTGCGTCTAACTTTGTCAGATATCTTCGAAAAACATCCATTGAAGTCCATTGAAGTCAACTGTCACTTTGTGTTAATTGAAAATTTTCAAAGTCTATCTTCCTCATTTGAAGTCGAATTTCAACATTTCTTATATATTTGAGTGAGTTCGCATCTAACTCTGTCAGATATCGTCGAATAACATCCATTGAAGCCCATTGAAGTCAACTGTCACTTTGTGTTACTTAAAAATTTTCAAAGTCTATCTTCCTCATTTGAAGTCGAAGTTCAACATTTTTTGTATATTTTAGTGAGTTCGCATCTAACTTTGTCAGATATCGTCGAATTTCATCCATTGAAGCCCATTGAGGTCAACTGTCACTTTGTGTTAATTGAAAATTTTCTAAGTCTATCTTCCTCATTTGAAGTCGAAGTTCAACATTTCTTATATATTTGAGTGAGTTCGCATCTAACACTGTCAGATATCGTCGAATAACATCCATTGAAGCCCATTGAGGTCAACTGTCACTTTGTGTTAATTGAAAATTTTCTAAGTCTATCTTCCTCATTTGAAGTCGAATTTCAACATTTCTCATATGTTTGAGTGAGTTTGCGTCGAACTTTGTCAGATATCATCGAAAAACATCTTTTGAAGCCCATTGAAGCCAACTATCACTTTGTGTTAATTGAAAATTTTCAAAGTCTATCTTCCTCATTTGAAGTCGAATTTTAACATTTCTTATATATTTGAGTGAGTTAGCATCTAACATTGTCAGATATCGTCGATTAACATCCATTGAAGCCCATTGAAATCAACTGTCACTTTGAGTTAATTGAAAATTTTCTAAGTCTATCTTCCTCATTTGAAGTCGAATTTCAACATTTCTCATATGTTTGAGTGAGTTTGCGTCGAACTTTGTCAGATATCATCGAAAAACATCTTTTGAAGCCCATTGAAGCCAACTATCACTTTGTGTTAATTGAAAATTTTCAAAGTCTATCTTCCTCATTTGAAGTCGAATTTCAACATTTCTTATATATTTGAGTGAGTTCGCATCTAACTCTGTCAGATATCGTCGAATAACATCCATTGAAGCCCATTGAAGCCAACTGTCACTTTGTGTTAATTGAAAATTTTCAAAGTCTATCTTCCTCATTTGAAGTCGAATTTCAACATTTCTTATATATTGAGTGAGTTCGCATCTAACTATCAGATATCATCGAAAAACATCTTTTGAAGCCCATTGAAGCCAACTATCACTTTGTGTTAATTGAAAATTTTCAAAGTCTATCTTCCTCATTTGAAGTCAAATTTCAACATTTCTTATATATTTGAGTGAGTTCGCATCTAACTCTGTCAGATATCGTCGAATAACATCCATTGAAGCCCATTGAAGCCAACTGTCACTTTGTGTTAATTGAAAATTTTCAAAGTCTATCTTCCTCATTTGAAGTCGAATTTCAACATTTCTCATATATTTGAGTGAGTTTGCGTCTAACTTTGTCAGATATCTTCGAAAAACATCCATTGAAGTCCATTGAAGTCAACTGTCACTTTGTGTTAATTGAAAATTTTCAAAGTCTATCTTCCTCATTTGAAGTCGAATTTCAACATTTCTTATATATTTGAGTGAGTTCGCATCTAACTCTGTCAGATATCGTCGAATAACATCCATTGAAGCCCATTGAAGTCAACTGTCACTTTGTGTTACTTGAAAATTTTCAAAGTCTATCTTCCTCATTTGAAGTCGAAGTTCAACATTTCTTGTATATTTTAGTGAGTTCGCATCTAACTTTGTCAGATATCTTCGAAAAACATCCATTGAAGTCCATTGAAGTCAACTGTCACTTTGTGTTAATTGAAAATTTTCAAAGTCTATCTTCCTCATTTGAAGTCGAATTTCAACATTTCTTATATATTTGAGTGAGTTCGCATCTAACTCTGTCAGATATCGTCGAATAACATCCATTGAAGCCCATTGAAGTCAACTGTCACTTTGTGTTACTTAAAAATTTTCAAAGTCTATCTTCCTCATTTGAAGTCGAAGTTCAACATTTCTTGTATATTTTAGTGAGTTCGCATCTAACTTTGTCAGATATCGTCGAATTTCATCCATTGAAGCCCATTGAGGTCAACTGTCACTTTGTGTTAATTGAAAATTTTCTAAGTCTATCTTCCTCATTTGAAGTCGAAGTTCAACATTTCTTATATATTTGAGTGAGTTCGCATCTAACACTGTCAGATATCGTCGAATAACATCCATTGAAGCCCATTGAGGTCAACTGTCACTTTGTGTTAATTGAAAATTTTCTAAGTCTATCTTCCTCATTTGAAGTCGAATTTCAACATTTCTCATATGTTTGAGTGAGTTTGCGTCGAACTTTGTCAGATATCATCGAAAAACATCTTTTGAAGCCCATTGAAGCCAACTATCACTTTGTGTTAATTGAAAATTTTCAAAGTCTATCTTCCTCATTTGAAGTCGAATTTTAACATTTCTTGTATATTTTAGTGAGTTCGCATCTAACTTTGTCAGATATCGTCGAATTTCATCCATTGAAGCCCATTGAGGTCAACTGTCACTTTGTGTTAATTGAAAATTTTCTAAGTCTATCTTCCTCATTTGAAGTCGAATTTTAACATTTCTTATATATTTGAGTGAGTTCCCATCTAACTCTGTCAGATATCGTCGAATAACATCCATTGAAGCCCATTGAAGTCAACTGTCACTTTGTGTTAATTGAAAATTTTCTAAGTTTATCTTCCTCATTTGAAGTCGAATTTTAACATTTCTTATATATTTGAGTGAGTTCGCATCTAGCTTTGTCAGATATCGTCGAATAGCATCCATTGAAGCCCATTGAGGTCAACTGTCACTTTGTGTTAATTGAAAATTTTCAAAGTCTATCTTCCTCATTTGAAGTCGAACTTCAACATTTCTTGTATATTTTAGTGAGTTCGTCTAACTGTCAGATATCATCGAAAAACATCTTTTGAAGCCCATTGAAGCCAACTGTCACTTTGTGTTAATTGAAAATTTTCTAAGTCTATCTTCCTCATTTGAAGTCGAATTTCAACATTTCTTATATATTTGAGTGAGTTCGCATCTAACACTGTCAGATATCGTCGAATAACATCCATTGAAGCCCATTGAAGTCAACTGTCACTTTGTGTTAATTGAAAATTTTCTAAGTCTATCTTCCTCATTTGAAGTCGAATTTCAACATTTCTTATATATTGAGTGAGTTCGTCTAACTGTCAGATATCATCGAAAAACATCTTTTGAAGCCCATTGAAGCCAACTGTCACTTTGTGTTAATTGAAAATTTTCTAAGTCTATCTTCCTCATTTGAAGTCGAATTTCAACATTTCTTATATATTTGAGTGAGTTCGCATCTAACACTGTCAGATATCGTCGAATAACATCCATTGAAGCCCATTGAAGTCAACTGTCACTTTGTGTTAATTGAAAATTTTCAGTCTATCTTCCTCATTTGAAGTCGAACTTCAACATTTCTTATATATTTGAGTGAGTTCGCATCTAACTCTTTCAGATATCGTCGAATAACATCCATTGAAGCCCATTGAAGTCAACTGTCACTTTGTGTTAATTGAAAATTTTCTAAGTCTATCTTCCTCATTTGAAGTCGAATTTCAACATTTCTTATATATTGAGTGAGTTCGTCTAACTGTCAGATATCATCGAAAAACATCTTTTGAAGCCCATTGAAGCCAACTGTCACTTTGTGTTAATTGAAAATTTTCTAAGTCTATCTTCCTCATTTGAAGTTGAATTTCAACATTTCTTATATATTTGAGTGAGTTTGCGTCTAACTTTGTCAGATATCTTCGAAAAACATCCATTGAAGTCCATTGAAGTCAACTGTCACTTTGTGTTAATTGAAAATTTTCAAAGTCTATCTTCCTCATTTGAAGTCGAATTTCAACATTTCTTATATATTTGAGTGAGTTCGCATCTAACTCTGTCAGATATCGTCGAATAACATCCATTGAAGCCCATTGAAGCCAACTGTCACTTTGTGTTAATTGAAAATTTTCAAAGTCTATCTTCCTCATTTGAAGTCGAATTTCAACATTTCTCATATATTTGAGTGAGTTTGCGTCTAACTTTGTCAGATATCTTCGAAAAACATCCATTGAAGTCCATTGAAGTCAACTGTCACTTTGTGTTAATTGAAAATTTTCAAAGTCTATCTTCCTCATTTGAAGTCGAATTTCAACATTTCTTATATATTTGAGTGAGTTCGCATCTAACTCTGTCAGATATCGTCGAATAACATCCATTGAAGCCCATTGAAGTCAACTGTCACTTTGTGTTACTTAAAAATTTTCAAAGTCTATCTTCCTCATTTGAAGTCGAAGTTCAACATTTCTTGTATATTTTAGTGAGTTCGCATCTAACTTTGTCAGATATCGTCGAATTTCATCCATTGAAGCCCATTGAGGTCAACTGTCACTTTGTGTTAATTGAAAATTTTCTAAGTCTATCTTCCTCATTTGAAGTCGAATTTCAACATTTCTCATATGTTTGAGTGAGTTTGCGTCGAACTTTGTCAGATATCGTCGAATAACATCCATTGAAGCCCATTGAAGTCAACTGTCACTTTGTGTTAATTGAAAATTTTCTAAGTCTATCTTCCTCATTTGAAGTCGAATTTCAACATTTCTTATATATTGAGTGAGTTCGTCTAACTGTCAGATATCATCGAAAAACATCTTTTGAAGCCCATTGAAGCCAACTGTCACTTTGTGTTAATTGAAAATTTTCTAAGTCTATCTTCCTCATTTGAAGTTGAATTTCAACATTTCTTATATATTTGAGTGAGTTTGCGTCTAACTTTGTCAGATATCTTCGAAAAACATCCATTGAAGTCCATTGAAGTCAACTGTCACTTTGTGTTAATTGAAAATTTTCAAAGTCTATCTTCCTCATTTGAAGTCGAATTTCAACATTTCTTATATATTTGAGTGAGTTCGCATCTAACTCTGTCAGATATCGTCGAATAACATCCATTGAAGCCCATTGAAGCCAACTGTCACTTTGTGTTAATTGAAAATTTTCAAAGTCTATCTTCCTCATTTGAAGTCGAATTTCAACATTTCTCATATATTTGAGTGAGTTTGCGTCTAACTTTGTCAGATATCTTCGAAAAACATCCATTGAAGTCCATTGAAGTCAACTGTCACTTTGTGTTAATTGAAAATTTTCAAAGTCTATCTTCCTCATTTGAAGTCGAATTTCAACATTTCTTATATATTTGAGTGAGTTCGCATCTAACTCTGTCAGATATCGTCGAATAACATCCATTGAAGCCCATTGAAGTCAACTGTCACTTTGTGTTACTTAAAAATTTTCAAAGTCTATCTTCCTCATTTGAAGTCGAAGTTCAACATTTCTTGTATATTTTAGTGAGTTCGCATCTAACTTTGTCAGATATCGTCGAATTTCATCCATTGAAGCCCATTGAGGTCAACTGTCACTTTGTGTTAATTGAAAATTTTCTAAGTCTATCTTCCTCATTTGAAGTCGAATTTCAACATTTCTCATATGTTTGAGTGAGTTTGCGTCGAACTTTGTCAGATATCATCGAAAAACATCTTTTGAAGCCCATTGAAGCCAACTATCACTTTGTGTTAATTGAAAATTTTCAAAGTCTATCTTCCTCATTTGAAGTCGAATTTTAACATTTCTTATATATTTGAGTGAGTTAGCATCTAACATTGTCAGATATCGTCGATTAACATCCATTGAAGCCCATTGAAATCAACTGTCACTTTGAGTTAATTGAAAATTTTCTAAGTCTATCTTCCTCATTTGAAGTCGAATTTCAACATTTCTCATATGTTTGAGTGAGTTTGCGTCGAACTTTGTCAGATATCATCGAAAAACATCTTTTGAAGCCCATTGAAGCCAACTATCACTTTGTGTTAATTGAAAATTTTCAAAGTCTATCTTCCTCATTTGAAGTCGAATTTCAACATTTCTTATATATTTGAGTGAGTTCGCATCTAACTCTGTCAGATATCGTCGAATAACATCCATTGAAGCCCATTGAAGTCAACTGTCAGTTTGTGTTACTTGAAAATTTTCAAAGTCTATCTTCCTCATTTGAAGTCGAAGTTCAACATTTCTTGTATATTTTAGTGAGTTCGCATCTAACTTTGTCAGATATCGTCGAATTTCATCCATTGAAGCCCATTGAGGTCAACTGTCACTTTGTGTTAATTGAAAATTTTCTAAGTCTATCTTCCTCATTTGAAGTCGAAGTTCAACATTTCTTATATATTTGAGTGAGTTCGCATCTAACACTGTCAGATATCGTCGAATAACATC
Source organism: Diorhabda sublineata (assembly GCF_026230105.1). Classification (NCBI taxonomy): domain Eukaryota; kingdom Metazoa; phylum Arthropoda; class Insecta; order Coleoptera; family Chrysomelidae; genus Diorhabda; species Diorhabda sublineata. The sequence goes on from NW_026614268.1 coordinate 10,847, forward strand.
CATTGAAGCCCATTGAGGTCAACTGTCACTTTGTGTTAATTGAAAATTTTCTAAGTCTATCTTCCTCATTTGAAGTCGAATTTTAACATTTCTTATATATTTGAGTGAGTTAGCATCTAACATTGTCAGATATCGTCGATTAACATCCATTGAAGCCCATTGAAATCAACTGTCACTTTGAGTTAATTGAAAATTTTCTAAGTCTATCTTCCTCATTTGAAGTCGAACTTCAACATTTCTTATATATTGAGTGAGTTCGTCTAACTGTCAGATATCATCGAAAAACATCTATTGAAGCCCATTGAAGCCAACTGTCACTTTGTGTTAATTGAAAATTTTCTAAGTCTATCTTCCTCATTTGAAGTCGAAGTTCAACATTTCTTGTATATTTTAGTGAGTTCGCATCTAACTTTGTCAGATATCGTCGAATTTCATCCATTGAAGCCCATTGAGGTCAACTGTCACTTTGTGTTAATTGAAAATTTTCTAAGTCTATCTTCCTCATTTGAAGTCGAATTTTAACATTTCTTATATATTTGAGTGAGTTCCCATCTAACTCTGTCAGATATCGTCGAATAACATCCATTGAAGCCCATTGAAGTCAACTGTCACTTTGTGTTAATTGAAAATTTTCTAAGTTTATCTTCCTCATTTGAAGTCGAATTTTAACATTTCTTATATATTTGAGTGAGTTCGCATCTAGCTTTGTCAGATATCGTCGAATAGCATCCATTGAAGCCCATTGAGGTCAACTGTCACTTTGTGTTAATTGAAAATTTTCAAAGTCTATCTTCCTCATTTGAAGTCGAACTTCAACATTTCTTGTATATTTTAGTGAGTTCGTCTAACTGTCAGATATCATCGAAAAACATCTTTTGAAGCCCATTGAAGCCAACTGTCACTTTGTGTTAATTGAAAATTTTCTAAGTCTATCTTCCTCATTTGAAGTCGAATTTCAACATTTCTTATATATTTGAGTGAGTTCGCATCTAACACTGTCAGATATCGTCGAATAACATCCATTGAAGCCCATTGAAGTCAACTGTCACTTTGTGTTAATTGAAAATTTTCTAAGTCTATCTTCCTCATTTGAAGTCGAATTTCAACATTTCTTATATATTGAGTGAGTTCGTCTAACTGTCAGATATCATCGAAAAACATCTTTTGAAGCCCATTGAAGCCAACTGTCACTTTGTGTTAATTGAAAATTTTCTAAGTCTATCTTCCTCATTTGAAGTCGAATTTCAACATTTCTTATATATTTGAGTGAGTTCGCATCTAACACTGTCAGATATCGTCGAATAACATCCATTGAAGCCCATTGAAGTCAACTGTCACTTTGTGTTAATTGAAAATTTTCAGTCTATCTTCCTCATTTGAAGTCGAACTTCAACATTTCTTATATATTTGAGTGAGTTCGCATCTAACTCTGTCAGATATCGTCGAATAACATCCATTGAAGCCCATTGAAGTCAACTGTCACTTTGTGTTACTTGAAAATTTTCAAAGTCTATCTTCCTCATTTGAAGTCGAAGTTCAACATTTCTTGTATATTTTAGTGAGTTCGCATCTAACTTTGTCAGATATCGTCGAATAACATCCATTGAAGCCCATTGAAGTCAACTGTCACTTTGTGTTAATTGAAAATTTTCAAAGTCTATCTTCCTCATTTGAAGTCGAAGTTCAACATTTCTTGTATATTTTAGTGAGTTCGCATCTAACTTTGTCAGATATCGTCGAATTTCATCCATTGAAGCCCATTGAGGTCAACTGTCACTTTGTGTTAATTGAAAATTTTCTAAGTCTATCTTCCTCATTTGAAGTCGAATTTCAACATTTCTTATATATTTGAGTGAGTTGGCATCTAACACTGTCAGATATCGTCGAATAACATCCATTGAAGCCCATTGAAGTCAACTGTCACTTTGTGTTAATTGAAAATTTTCTAAGTCTATCTTCCTCATTTGAAGTCGAATTTCAACATTTCTTATATATTGAGTGAGTTCGTCTAACTGTCAGATATCATCGAAAAACATCTTTTGAAGCCCATTGAAGCCAACTGTCACTTTGTGTTAATTGAAAATTTTCTAAGTCTATCTTCCTCATTTGAAGTCGAATTTCAACATTTCTTATATATTTGAGTGAGTTTGCGTCTAACTTTGTCAGATATCTTCGAAAAACATCCATTGAAGTCCATTGAAGTCAACTGTCACTTTGTGTTAATTGAAAATTTTCAAAGTCTATCTTCCTCATTTGAAGTCGAATTTCAACATTTCTTATATATTTGAGTGAGTTCGCATCTAACTCTGTCAGATATCGTCGAATAACATCCATTGAAGCCCATTGAAGTCAACTGTCACTTTGTGTTAATTGAAAATTTTCTAAGTCTATCTTCCTCATTTGAAGTCGAATTTCAACATTTCTTATATATTTGAGTGAGTTCGCATCTAACACTGTCAGATATCGTCGAATAACATCCATTGAAGCCCATTGAAGTCAACTGTCACTTACTGTTAATTGAAAATTTTCAAAGTCTATCTTCCTCATTTGAAGTCGAACTTCAACATTTCTTATATATTGAGTGAGTTCGTCTAACTGTCAGATATCATCGAAAAACATCTATTGAAGCCCATTGAAGCCAACTGTCACTTTGTGTTAATTGAAAATTTTCTAAGTCTATCTTCCTCATTTGAAGTCGAATTTCAACATTTCTTATATATTTGAGTGAGTTCGCATCTAACACTGTCAGATATCGTCGAATAACATCCATTGAAGCCCATTGAAGTCAACTGTCACTTTGTGTTAATTGAAAATTTTCAAAGTCTATCTTCCTCATTTGAAGTCGAACTTCAACATTTCTTGTATATTTTAGTGAGTTCGCATCTAACTTTGTCAGATATCGTCGAATATCATCCATTGAAGCCCATTGAGGTCAACTGTCACTTTGTGTTAATTGAAAATTTTCAAAGTCTATCTTCCTCATTTGAAGTCGAACTTCAACATTTCTTATATATTGAGTGAGTTCGTCTAACTGTCAGATATCATCGAAAAACATCTATTGAAGCCCATTGAAGCCAACTGTCACTTTGTGTTAATTGAAAATTTTCTAAGTCTATCTTCCTCATTTGAAGTCGAATTTCATCATTTCTCATATATTTGAGTGAGTTTGCGTCTAACTTTGTCAGATATCTTCGAAAAACATCCATTGAAGCCCATTGAAGTCAACTGTCACTTTGTGTTAATTGAAAATTTTCAAAGTCTATCTTCCTCATTTGAAGTCGAATTTCAACATTTCTTATATATTGAGTGAGTTCGTCTAACTGTCAGATATCATCGAAAAACATCTTTTGAAGCCCATTGAAGCCAACTGTCACTTTGTGTTAATTGAAAATTTTCTAAGTCTATCTTCCTCATTTGAAGTCGAATTTCAACATTTCTTATATATTTGAGTGAGTTCGCATCTAACACTGTCAGATATCGTCGAATAACATCCATTGAAGCCCATTGAAGTCAACTGTCACTTTGTGTTAATTGAAAATTTTCAGTCTATCTTCCTCATTTGAAGTCGAACTTCAACATTTCTTGTATATTTTAGTGAGTTCGCATCTAACTTTGTCAGATATCGTCGAATATCATCCATTGAAGCCCATTGAGGTCAACTGTCACTTTGTGTTAATTGAAAATTTTCAAAATCTATCTTCCTCATTTGAAGTCGAATTTTAACATTTCTTATATATTTGAGTGAGTTCGCATCTAGCTCTGTCAGATATCGTCGAATAGCATCCATTGAAGCCCATTGAGGTCAACTGTCACTTTGTGTTAATTGAAAATTTTCAAAGTCTATCTTCCTCATTTGAAGTCGAAGTTCAACATTTCTTGTATATTTTAGTGAGTTCGCATCTAACTTTGTCAGATATCGTCGAATTTCATCCATTGAAGCCCATTGAGGTCAACTGTCACTTTGTGTTAATTGAAAATTTTCTAAGTCTATCTTCCTCATTTGAAGTCGAATTTCAACATTTCTTATATATTTGAGTGAGTTGGCATCTAACACTGTCAGATATCGTCGAATAACATCCATTGAAGCCCATTGAAGTCAACTGTCACTTTGTGTTAATTGAAAATTTTCTAAGTCTATCTTCCTCATTTGAAGTCGAACTTCAACATTTCTTGTATATTTTAGTGAGTTCGCATCTAACTTTGTCAGATATCGTCGAATATCATCCATTGAAGCCCATTGAGGTCAACTGTCACTTTGTGTTAATTGAAAATTTTCAAAATCTATCTTCCTCATTTGAAGTCGAATTTTAACATTTCTTATATATTTGAGTGAGTTCGCATCTAGCTTTGTCAGATATCGTCGAATAGCATCCATTGAAGCCCATTGAGGTCAACTGTCACTTTGTGTTAATTGAAAATTTTCAAAGTCTATCTTCCTCATTTGAAGTCGAATTTCAACATTTCTTATATATTGAGTGAGTTCGTCTAACTGTCAGATATCATCGAAAAACATCTTTTGAAGCCCATTGAAGCCAACTGTCACTTTGTGTTAATTGAAAATTTTCTAAGTCTATCTTCCTCATTTGAAGTCGAATTTCAACATTTCTTATATATTTGAGTGAGTTCGCATCTAACTCTGTCAGATATCGTCGAATAACATCCATTCAAGCCCATTGAAGTCAACTGTCACTTTGTGTTACTTGAAAATTTTCAAAGTCTATCTTCCTCATTTGAAGTCGAAGTTCAACATTTCTTGTATATTTTAGTGAGTTCGCATCTAACTTTGTCAGATATCGTCGAATTTCATCCATTGAAGCCCATTGAGGTCAACTGTCACTTTGTGTTAATTGAAAATTTTCTAAGTCTATCTTCCTCATTTGAAGTCGAATTTCAACATTTCTTATATATTTGAGTGAGTTCGCATCTAACACTGTCAGATATCGTCGAATAACATCCATTGAAGCCCATTGAAGTCAACTGTCACTTTGTGTTAATTGAAAATTTTCTAAGTCTATCTTCCTCATTTGAAGTCGAATTTCAACATTTCTTATATATTGAGTGAGTTCGTCTAACTGTCAGATATCATCGAAAAACATCTTTTGAAGCCCATTGAAGCCAACTGTCACTTTGTGTTAATTGAAAATTTTCTAAGTCTATCTTCCTCATTTGAAGTCGAATTTCAACATTTCTTATATATTTGAGTGAGTTCGCATCTAACACTGTCAGATATCGTCGAATAACATCCATTGAAGCCCATTGAAGTCAACTGTCACTTTGTGTTAATTGAAAATTTTCAGTCTATCTTCCTCATTTGAAGTCGAACTTCAACATTTCTTGTATATTTTAGTGAGTTCGCATCTAACTTTGTCAGATATCGTCGAATATCATCCATTGAAGCCCATTGAGGTCAACTGTCACTTTGTGTTAATTGAAAATTTTCAAAATCTATCTTCCTCATTTGAAGTCGAATTTTAACATTTCTTATATATTTGAGTGAGTTCGCATCTAGCTTTGTCAGATATCGTCGAATAGCATCCATTGAAGCCCATTGAGGTCAACTGTCACTTTGTGTTAATTGAAAATTTTCAAAGTCTATCTTCCTCATTTGAAGTCGAACTTCAACATTTCTTGTATATTTTAGTGAGTTCGCATCTAACTTTGTCAGATATCGTCGAATATCATCCATTGAAGCCCATTGAGGTCAACTGTCACTTTGTGTTAATTGAAAATTTTCAAAGTCTATCTTCCTCATTTGAAGTCGAATTTCAACATTTCTTATATATTTGAGTGAGTTCGCATCTAACACTGTCAGATATCGTCGAATAACATCCATTGAAGCCCATTGAAGTCAACTGTCACTTTGTGTTAATTGAAAATTTTCAAAGTCTATCTTCCTCATTTGAAGTCGAACTTCAACATTTCTTATATATTGAGTGAGTTCGTCTAACTGTCAGATATCATCGAAAAACATCTATTGAAGCCCATTGAAGCCAACTGTCACTTTGTGTTAATTGAAAATTTTCTAAGTCTATCTTCCTCATTTGAAGTCGAAGTTCAACATTTCTTGTATATTTTAGTGAGTTCGCATCTAATTTTGTCAGATATCGTAGAATTTCATCCATTGAAGCCCATTGAGGTCAACTGTCACTTTGTGTTAATTGAAAATTTTCTAAGTCTATCTTCCTCATTTGAAGTCGAATTTTAACATTTCTTATATATTTGAGTGAGTTCGCATCTAACTCTGTCAGATATCGTCGAATAAGATCCATTGAAGCCCATTGAAGTCAACTGTCACTTTGTGTTAATTGAAAATTTTCTAAGTTTATCTTCCTCATTTGAAGTCGAATTTTAACATTTCTTATATATTTGAGTGAGTTCGCATCTAGCTTTGTCAGATATCGTCGAATAGCATCCATTGAAGCCCATTGAGGTCAACTGTCACTTTGTGTTAATTGAAAATTTTCAAAGTCTATCTTCCTCATTTGAAGTCGAACTTCAACATTTCTTGTATATTTTAGTGAGTTCGTCTAACTGTCAGATATCATCGAAAAACATCTTTTGAAGCCCATTGAAGCCAACTGTCACTTTGTGTTACTTGAAAATTTTCAAAGTCTATCTTCCTCATTTGAAGTCGAATTTCAACATTTCTTATATATTTGAGTGAGTTCGCATCTAACACTGTCAGATATCGTCGAATAACATCCATTGAAGCCCATTGAAGTCAACTGTCACTTTGTGTTAATTGAAAATTTTCTAAGTCTATCTTCCTCATTTGAAGTCGAATTTCAACATTTCTTATATATTGAGTGAGTTCGTCTAACTGTCAGATATCATCGAAAAACATCTTTTGAAGCCCATTGAAGCCAACTGTCACTTTGTGTTAATTGAAAATTTTCTAAGTCTATCTTCCTCATTTGAAGTCGAATTTCAACATTTCTTATATATTTGAGTGAGTTCGCATCTAACACTGTCAGATATCGTCGAATAACATCCATTGAAGCCCATTGAAGTCAACTGTCACTTTGTGTTAATTGAAAATTTTCAGTCTATCTTCCTCATTTGAAGTCGAACTTCAACATTTCTTGTATATTTTAGTGAGTTCGCATCTAACTTTGTCAGATATCGTCGAATATCATCCATTGAAGCCCATTGAGGTCAACTGTCACTTTGTGTTAATTGAAAATTTTCAAAATCTATCTTCCTCATTTGAAGTCGAATTTTAACATTTCTTATATATTTGAGTGAGTTCGCATCTAGCTTTGTCAGATATCGTCGAATAGCATCCATTGAAGCCCATTGAGGTCAACTGTCACTTTGTGTTAATTGAAAATTTTCAAAGTCTATCTTCCTCATTTGAAGTCGAACTTCAACATTACTTGTATATTTTAGTGAGTTCGCATCTAACTTTGTCAGATATCGTCGAATATCATCCATTGGAGCCCATTGAGGTCAACTGTCACTTTGTGTTAATTGAAAATTTTCAAAGTCTATCTTCATCATTTGAGGTCGAATTTCAACATTTCTCATATATTTGAGTGAGTTTGCGTCTTACTTTGTCAGATATCTTCGAAAAACATCCATTGAAGCCCATTGAAGTCAACTGTCACTTTGTGTTAATTGAAAATTTTCAAAGTCTATCTTCCTCATTTGAAGTCGAATTTCAACATTTCTTATATATTTGAGTGAGTTCGCATCTAACTCTGTCAGATATCGTCGAATAACATCCATTCAAGCCCATTGAAGTCAACTGTCACTTTGTGTTACTTGAAAATTTTCAAAGTCTATCTTCCTCATTTGAAGTCGAAGTTCAACATTTCTTGTATATTTTAGTGAGTTCGCATCTAACTTTGTCAGATATCGTCGAATTTCATCCATTGAAGCCCATTAAGGTCAACTGTCACTTTGTGTTAATTGAAAATTTTCTAAGTATATCTTCCTCATTTGAAGTCGAATTTTAACATTTCTTATATATTTGAGTGAGTTCGCATCTAACTCTGTCAGATATCGTCGAATAACATCCATTGAAGCCCATTGAAGTCAACTGTCACTTTGTGTTAATTGAAAATTTTCTAAGTCTATCTTCCTCATTTGAAGTCGAATTTCAACATTTCTTATATATTTGAGTGAGTTCGCATCTAACACTGTCAGATATCGTCGAATAACATCCATTGAAGCCCATTGAAGTCAACTGTCACTTTGTGTTAATTGAAAATTTTCAAAGTCTATCTTCCTCATTTGAAGTCGAATTTCAACATTTCTTATATATTGAGTGAGTTCGTCTAACTGTCAGATATCATCGAAAAACATCTATTGAAGCCCATTGAAGCCAACTGTCACTTTGTGTTAATTGAAAATTTTCTGAGTCTATCTTCCTCATTTGAAGTCGAATTTCAACATTTCTTATATATTTGAGTGAGTTCGCATCTAACACTGTCAGATATCGTCGAATAACATCCATTGAAGCCCATTGAAGTCAACTGTCACTTTGTGTTAATTGAAAATTTTCAAAGTCTATCTTCCTCATTTGAAGTCGAACTTCAACATTTCTTGTATATTTTAGTGAGTTCGCATCTAACTTTGTCAGATATCGTCGAATATCATCCATTGAAGCCCATTGAGGTCAACTGTCACTTTGTGTTAATTGAAAATTTTCAAAGTCTATCTTCCTCATTTGAAGTCGAATTTCAACATTTCTTATATATTGAGTGAGTTCGCATCTAGCTTTGTCAGATATCTTCGAAAAACATCCATTGAAGCCCATTGAAGTCAACTGTCACTTTGTGTTAATTGAAAATTTTCAAAGTCTATCTTCCTCATTTGAAGTCGAAGTTCAACATTTCTTGTATATTTTAGTGAGTTCGCATCTAACTTTGTAAGATATCGTCGAATTTCATCCATTGAAGCCCATTAAGGTCAACTGTCACTTTGTGTTAATTGAAAATTTTCTAAGTATATCTTCCTCATTTGAAGTCGAATTTTAACATTTCTTATATATTTGAGTGAGTTCGCATCTAAATCTGTCAGATATCGTCGAATAACATCCATTGAAGCCCATTGAAGTCAACTGTCACTTTGTGTTAATTGAAAATTTTCAAAGTCTATCTTCCTCATTTGAAGTCGAACTTCAACATTACTTGTATATTTTAGTGAGTTCGCATCTAACTTTGTCAGATATCGTCGAATATCATCCATTGAAGCCCATTGAGGTCAACTGTCACTTTGTGTTAATTGAAAATTTTCAAAGTCTATCTTCCTCATTTGAAGTCGAATTTCAACATTTCTTATATATTGAGTGAGTTCGCATCTAGCTTTGTCAGATATCTTCGAAAAACATCCATTGAAGCCCATTGAAGTCAACTGTCACTTTGTGTTAATTGAAAATTTTCAAAGTCTATCTTCCTCATTTGAAGTCGAAGTTCAACATTTCTTGTATATTTTAGTGAGTTCGCATCTAACTTTGTAAGATATCGTCGAATTTCATCCATTGAAGCCCATTAAGGTCAACTGTCACTTTGTGTTAATTGAAAATTTTCTAAGTCTATCTTCCTCATTTGAAGTCGAATTTCAACATTTCTTATATATTTGAGTGAGTTCGCATCTAACACTGTCAGATATCGTCGAATAACATCCATTGAAGCCCATTGAAGTCAACTGTCACTTTGTGTTAATTGAAAATTTTCAAAGTCTATCTTCCTCATTTGAAGTCGAACTTCAACATTACTTGTATATTTTAGTGAGTTCGCATCTAACTTTGTCAGATATCGTCGAATATCATCCATTGAAGCCCATTGAGGTCAACTGTCACTTTGTGTTAATTGAAAATTTTCAAAGTCTATCTTCATCATTTGAAGTCGAATTTCAACATTTCTCATATATTTGAGTGAGTTCGCATCTAACTTTGTCAGATATCTTCGAAAAACATCCATTGAAGCCCATTGAAGTCAACTGTCACTTTGTGTTAATTGAAAATTTTCAAAGTCTATCTTCCTCATTTGAAGTCGAATTTCAACATTTCTTATATATTTGAGTGAGTTCGCATCTAACTCTGTCAGATATCGTCGATTAACATCCATTCAAGCCCATTGAAGTCAACTGTCACTTTGTGTTACTTGAAAATTTTCATAGTCTATCTTCCTCATTTGAAGTCGAAGTTCAACATTTCTTGTATATTTTAGTGAGTTCGCATCTAACTTTGTCAGATATCGTCGAATTTCATCCATTGAAGCCCATTAAGGTCAACTGTCACTTTGTGTTAATTGAAAATTTTCTAAGTATATCTTCCTCATTTGAAGTCGAATTTTAACATTTCTTATATATTTGAGTGAGTTCGCATCTAACTTTGTCAGATATCGTCGAATAGCATCCATTGAAGCCCATTGAGGTCAACTGTCACTTTGTGTTAATTGAAAATTTTCAAAGTCTATCTTCCTCATTTGAAGTTGAATTTCAACATTTCTCATATGTTTGAGTGAGTTTGCGTCTAACTTTGTCAGATATCTTCGAAAAACATCCATTGAAGCCCATTGAAGTCAACTGTCACTTTGTGTTAATTGAAAATTTTCAAAGTCTATCTTCCTCATTTGAAGTCGAATTTCAACATTTCTTATATATTTGAGTGAGTTCGCATCTAACACTGTCAGATATCGTCGAATAACATCCATTGAAGCCCATTGAAGTCAACTGTCACTTTGTGTTACTTGAAAATTTTCAAAGTCTATCTTCCTCATTTGAAGTCGAAGTTCAACATTTCTTGTATATTTTAGTGAGTTCGCATCTAACTTTGTCAGATATCGTCGAATTTCATCCATTGAAGCCCATTAAGGTCAACTGTCACTTTGTGTTAATTGAAAATTTTCTAAGTATATCTTCCTCATTTGAAGTCGAATTTTAACATTTCTTATATATTTGAGTGAGTTCGCATCTAACTTTGTCAGATATCGTCGAATTTCATCCATTGAAGCCCATTAAGGTCAACTGTCACTTTGTGTTAATTGAAAATTTTCTAAGTATATCTTCCTCATTTGAAGTCGAATTTTAACATTTCTTATATATTTGAGTGAGTTCGCATCTAACTTTGTCAGATATCGTCGAATAACATCCATTGAAGCCCATTGAAGTCAACTGTCACTTTGTGTTAATTGAAAATTTTCAAAGTCTATCTTCCTCATTTGAAGTCGAACTTCAACATTTCTTGTATATTTTAGTGAGTTCGCATCTAGCTTTGTCAGATATCGTCGAATATCATCCATTGAAGCCCATTGAGGTCAACTGTCACTTTGTGTTAATTGAAAATTTTCAAAGTCTATCTTCCTCATTTGAAGTCGAATTTTAACATTTCTTATATATTTGAGTGAGTTCGCATCTAACTTTGTCAGATATCGTCGATTAACATCCATTGAAGCCCATTGAAGTCAACTGTCACTTTGTGTTAATTGAAAATTTTCAAGGTCTATCTTCCTCATTTGAAGTCGAATTTCAACATTTCTTATATATTGAGTGAGTTCGTCTAACTGTCAGATATCATCGAAAAACATCTTTTGAAGCCCATTGAAGCCAACTGTCACTTTGTGTTAATTGAAAATTTTCTAAGTCTATCTTCCTCATTTGAAGTCGAACTTCAACATTTCTTGTATATTTTAGTGAGTTCGCATCTAGCTTTGTCAGATATCGTCGAATATCATCCATTGAAGCCCATTGAGGTCAACGTCACTTTGTGTTAATTGAAAATTTTCAAAGTCTATCTTCCTCATTTGAAGTCGAATTTTAACATTTCTTATATATTTGAGTGAGTTCGCATATAACTTTGTCAGATATCGTCGATTAACATCCATTGAAGCCCATTGAAGTCAACTGTCACTTTGTGTTAATTGAAAATTTTCTAAGTCTATCTTCCTCATTTGAAGTCGAATTTCAACATTTCTTATATATTGAGTGAGTTCGTCTAACTGTCAGATATCATCGAAAAACATCTTTTGAAGCCCATTGAAGCCAACTGTCACTTTGTGTTAATTGAAAATTTTCTAAGTCTATCTTCCTCATTTGAAGTCGAATTTCAACATTTCTTATATATTTGAGTGAGTTCGCATCTAACACTGTCAGATATCGTCGAATAACATCCATTGAAGCCCATTGAAGTCAACTGTCACTTTGTGTTAATTGAAAATTTTCAAAGTCTATCTTCCTCATTTGAAGTCGAACTTCAACATTTCTTGTATATTTTAGTGAGTTCGCATCTAGCTTTGTCAGATATCGTCGAATATCATCCATTGAAGCCCATTGAGGTCAACTGTCACTTTGTGTTAATTGAAAATTTTCAAAGTCTATCTTCCTCATTTGAAGTTGAATTTCAACATTTCTCATATGTTTGAGTGAGTTTGCGTCTAACTTTGTCAGATATCTTCGAAAAACATCCATTGAAGCCCATTGAAGTCAACTGTCACTTTGTGTTAATTGAAAATTTTCAAAGTCTATCTTCCTCATTTGAAGTCGAATTTCAACATTTCTTATATATTTGAGTGAGTTCGCATCTAACACTGTCAGATATCGTCGAATAACATCCATTGAAGCCCATTGAAGTCAACTGTCACTTTGTGTTACTTGAAAATTTTCAAAGTCTATCTTCCTCATTTGAAGTCGAAGTTCAACATTTCTTGTATATTTTAGTGAGTTCGCATCTAACTTTGTCAGATATCGTCGAATTTCATCCATTGAAGCCCATTAAGGTCAACTGTCACTTTGTGTTAATTGAAAATTTTCTAAGTATATCTTCCTCATTTGAAGTCGAATTTTAACATTTCTTATATATTTGAGTGAGTTCGCATCTAACTTTGTCAGATATCGTCGAATAGCATCCATTGAAGCCCATTGAGGTCAACTGTCACTTTGTGTTAATTGAAAATTTTCAAAGTCTATCTTCCTCATTTGAAGTCGAATTTCAACATTTCTCATATGTTTGAGTGAGTTTGCGTCTAACTTTGTCAGATATCTTCGAAAAACATCCATTGAAGCCCATTGAAGTCAACTGTCACTTTGTGTTAATTGAAAATTTTCAAAGTCTATCTTCCTCATTTGAAGTCGAATTTCAACATTTCTTATATATTCGAGTGAGTTCGCATCTAACACTGTCAGATATCGTCGAATAACATCCATTGAAGCCCATTGAAGTCAACTGTCACTTTGTGTTAATTGAAAATTTTCAAAGTCTATCTTCCTCATTTGAAGTCGAACTTCAACATTTCTTGTATATTTTAGTGAGTTCGCATCTAGCTTTGTCAGATATCGTCGAATATCATCCATTGAAGCCCATTGAGGTCAACTGTCACTTTGTGTTAATTGAAAATTTTCAAAGTCTATCTTCCTCATTTGAAGTCGAATTTTAACATTTCTTATATATTTGAGTGAGTTCGCATCTAACTTTGTCAGATATCGTCGATTAACATCCATTGAAGCCCATTGAAGTCAACTGTCACTTTGTGTTAATTGAAAATTTTCAAGGTCTATCTTCCTCATTTGAAGTCGAATTTCAACATTTCTTATATATTGAGTGAGTTCGTCTAACTGTCAGATATCATCGAAAAACATCTTTTGAAGCCCATTGAAGCCAACTGTCACTTTGTGTTAATTGAAAATTTTCTAAGTCTATCTTCCTCATTTGAAGTCGAACTTCAACATTTCTTGTATATTTTAGTGAGTTCGCATCTAGCTTTGTCAGATATCGTCGAATATCATCCATTGAAGCCCATTGAGGTCAACGTCACTTTGTGTTAATTGAAAATTTTCAAAGTCTATCTTCCTCATTTGAAGTCGAATTTTAACATTTCTTATATATTTGAGTGAGTTCGCATATAACTTTGTCAGATATCGTCGATTAACATCCATTGAAGCCCATTGAAGTCAACTGTCACTTTGTGTTAATTGAAAATTTTCTAAGTCTATCTTCCTCATTTGAAGTCGAATTTCAACATTTCTTATATATTGAGTGAGTTCGTCTAACTGTCAGATATCATCGAAAAACATCTTTTGAAGCCCATTGAAGCCAACTGTCACTTTGTGTTAATTGAAAATTTTCTAAGTCTATCTTCCTCATTTGAAGTCGAATTTCAACATTTCTTATATATTTGAGTGAGTTCGCATCTAACACTGTCAGATATCGTCGAATAACATCCATTGAAGCCCATTGAAGTCAACTGTCACTTTGTGTTAATTGAAAATTTTCAAAGTCTATCTTCCTCATTTGAAGTCGAACTTCAACATTTCTTGTATATTTTAGTGAGTTCGCATCTAGCTTTGTCAGATATCGTCGAATATCATCCATTGAAGCCCATTGAGGTCAACTGTCACTTTGTGTTAATTGAAAATTTTCAAAGTCTATCTTCCTCATTTGAAGTCGAATTTTAACATTTCTTATATATTTGAGTGAGTTCGCATCTAACTTTGTCAGATATCGTCGATTAACATCCATTGAAGCCCATTGAAGCCAACTGTCACTTTGTGTTCATTGAAAATTTTCAAAGTCTATCTTCCTCATTTGAAGTCGAATTCCAACATTTCTCATATATTTGAGTGAGTTTGCGTCTAACTTTGTCAGATATCTTCGAAAAACATCCATTGAAGCGCATTGAAGTCAACTGTCACTTTGTGTTAATTGAAAATTTTCAAGGTCTATCTTCCTCATTTGAAGTCGAATTTCAACATTTCTTATATATTGAGTGAGTTCTTCTAACTGTCAGATATCATCGAAAAACATCTTTTGAAGCCCATTGAAGCCAACTGTCACTTTGTGTTAATTGAAAATTTTCTAAGTCTATCTTCCTCATTTGAAGTCGAATTTCAACATTTCTTATATATTTGAGTGAGTTCGCATCTAACACTGTCAGATATCATCGAATAACATCCATTGAAGCCCATTGAAGTCAACTGTCACTTTGTGTTAATTGAAAATTTTCAAAGTCTATCTTCCTCATTTGAAGTCGAACTTCAACATTTCTTGTATATTTTAGTGAGTTCGCATCTAACTTTGTCAGATATCGTCGAATATCATCCATTGAAGCCCATTGAGGTCAACTGTCACTTTGTGTTAATTGAAAATTTTTAAAGTCTATCTTCCTAATTTGAAGTCGAATTTTAACATTTCTTATATATTTGAGTGAGTTCGTATCTAGCTTTGTCAGATATCGTCGAATAGCATCCATTGAAGCCCATTGAGGTCAACTGTCACTTTGTGTTAATTGAAAATTTTCAAAGTATATCTTCCTCATTTGAAGTCGAACATCAACATTACTTGTATATTTTAGTGAGTTCGCATCTAACTTTGTCAGATATCGTCGAATATCATCCATTGAAGCCCATTGAGGTCAACTGTCACTTTGTGTTAATTGAAAATTTTCAAAGTCTATCTTCCTCATTTGAAGTCGAATTTCAACATTTCTCATATATTTGAGTGAGTTTGCGTCTAACTTTGTCAGATATCTTCGAAAAACATCCATTGAAGCCCATTGAAGTCAACTGTCACTTTGTGTTAATTGAAAATTTTCAAAGTCTATCTTCCTCATTTGAAATCGAATTTCAACATTTCTTATATATTTGAGTGAGTTCGCATCTAACTTTGTCAGATATCGTCGAATAGCATCCATTGAAGCCCATTGAGGTCAACTGTCACTTTGTGTTAATTGAAAATTTTCAAAGTCTATCTTCCTCATTTGAAGTCGAATTTTAACATTTCTTATATATTTGAGTGAGTTCGCATCTAACTCTGTCAGATATCGTCGAATAACATCCATTGAAGCCCATTGAAGTCAACTGTCACTTTGTGTTAATTGAAAATTTTCTAAGTCTATCTTCCTCATTTGAAGTCGAATTTTAACATTTCTTATATATTTGAGTGAGTTCGCATCTAACTTTGTCAGATATCGTCGAATAGCATCCATTGAAGCCCATTGAGGTCAACTGTCACTTTGTGTTAATTGAAAATTTTCAAAGTCTATCTTCCTCATTTGAAGTCGAATTTCAACATTTCTCATATGTTTGAGTGAGTTTGCGTCTAACTTTGTCAGATATCTTCGAAAAACATCCATTGAAGCCCATTGAAGTCAACTGTCACTTTGTGTTAATTGAAAATTTTCAAAGTCTATCTTCCTCATTTGAAGTCGAATTTCAACATTTCTTATATATTTGAGTGAGTTCGCATCTAACACTGTCAGATATCGTCGAATAACATCCATTGAAGCCCATTGAAGTCAACTGTCACTTTGTGTTAATTGAAAATTTTCAAAGTCTATCTTCCTCATTTGAAGTCGAACTTCAACATTTCTTGTATATTTTAGTGAGTTCGTCTAACTGTCAGATATCATCGAAAAACATCTTTTGAAGCCCATTGAAGCCAACTGTCACTTTGTGTTAATTGAAAATTTTCTAAATCTATCTTCCTCATTTGAAGTCGAATTTCAACATTTCTTATATATTTGAGTGAGTTCGCATCTAACACTGTCAGATATCGTCGAATAACATCCATTGAAGCCCATTGAAGTCAACTGTCACTTTGTGTTAATTGAAAATTTTCAGTCTATCTTCCTCATTTGAAGTCGAACTTCAACATTTCTTGTATATTTTAGTGAGTTCGCATCTAACTTTGTCAGATATCGTCGAATATCATCCATTGAAGCCCATTGAGGTCAACTGTCACTTTGTGTTAATTGAAAATTTTCAAAGTCTATCTTCCTCATTTGAAGTCGAATTTCAACATTTCTTATATATTGAGTGAGTTCGCATCTAGCTTTGTCAGATATCGTCGAATAGCATCCATTGAAGCCCATTGAGGTCAACTGTCACTTTGTGTTAATTGAAAATTTTCAAAGTCTATCTTCCTCGTTTGAAGTCGAACTTCAACATTACTTGTATATTTTAGTGAGTTCGCATCTAACTTTGTCAGATATCGTCGAATATCATCCATTGAAGCCCATTGAGGTCAACTGTCACTTTGTGTTAATTGAAAATTTTCAAAGTCTATCTTCATCATTTGAAGTCGAATTTCAACATTTCTCATATATTTGAGTGAGTTTGCGTCTAACTTTGTCAGATATCTTCGAAAAACATCCATTGAAGCCCATTGAAGTCAACTGTCACTTTGTGTTAATTGAAAATTTTCAAAGTCTATCTTCCTCATTTGAAGTCGAATTTCAACATTTCTTATATATTTGAGTGAGTTCGCATCTAACTCTGTCAGATATCGTCGATTAACATCCATTCAAGCCCATTGAAGTCAACTGTCACTTTGTGTTACTTGAAAATTTTCAAAGTCTATCTTCCTCATTTGAAGTCGAAGTTCAACATTTCTTGTATATTTTAGTGAGTTCGCATCTAACTTTGTCAGATATCGTCGAATTTCAACCATTGAAGCCCATTAAGGTCAACTGTCACTTTGTCTTAATTGAAAATTTTCTAAGTATATCTTCCTCATTTGAAGTCGAATTTTAACATTTCTTATATATTTGAGTGAGTTCGCATCTAACTTTGTCAGATATCGTCGAATAGCATCCATTGAAGCCCATTGAGGTCAACTGTCACTTTGTGTTAATTGAGAATTTTCAAAGTCTATCTTCCTCATTTGAAGTCGAATTTCAACATTTCTCATATGTTTGAGTGAGTTTGCGTCTAACTTTGTCAGATATCTTCGAAAAACATCCATTGAAGCCCATTGAAGTCAACTGTCACTTTGTGTTAATTGAAAATTTTCAAAGTCTATCTTCATCATTTGAAGTCGAATTTCAACATTTCTCATATATTTGAGTGAGTTTGCGTCTAACTTTGTCAGATATCTTCGAAAAACACCCATTGAAGCCCATTGAAGTCAACTGTCACTTTGTGTTAATTGAAAATTTTCAAAGTCTATCTTCCTCATTTGAAGTCGAATTTCAACATTTCTTATATATTTGAGTGAGTTCGCATCTAACTCTGTCAGATATCGTCGATTAACATCCATTCAAGCCCATTGAAGTCAACTGTCACTTTGTGTTACTTGAAAATTTTCAAAGTCTATCTTCCTCATTTGAAGTCGAAGTTCAACATTTCTTGTATATTTTAGTGAGTTCGCATCTAACTTTGTCAGATATCGTCGAATTTCAACCATTGAAGCCCATTAAGGTCAACTGTCACTTTGTGTTAATTGAAAATTTTCTAAGTATATCTTCCTCATTTGAAGTCGAATTTTAACATTTCTTATATATTTGAGTGAGTTCGCATCTAACTTTGTCAGATATCGTCGAATAGCATCCATTGAAGCCCATTGAGGTCAACTGTCACTTTGTGTTAATTGAGAATTTTCAAAGTCTATCTTCCTCATTTGAAGTCGAATTTCAACATTTCTCATATGTTTGAGTGAGTTTGCGTCTAACTTTGTCAGATATCTTCGAAAAACATCCATTGAAGCCCATTGAAGTCAACTGTCACTTTGTGTTAATTGAAAATTTTCAAAGTCTATCTTCCTCATTTGAAGTCGAATTTCAACATTTCTTATATATTTGAGTGAGTTCGCATCTAACACTGTCAGATATCGTCGAATAACATCCATTGAAGCCCATTGAAGTCAACTGTCACTTTGTGTTAATTGAAAATTTTCAAAGTCTATCTTCCTCATTTGAAGTCGAATTTCAACATTTCTTATATATTTGAGTGAGTTCGCATCTAACACTGTCAGATATCGTCGAATAACATCCATTGAAGCCCATTGAAGTCAACTGTCACTTTGTGTTAATTGAAAATTTTCAAAGTCTATCTTCCTCATTTGAAGTCGAACTTCAACATTTCTTGTATATTTTAGTGAGTTCGCATCTAGCTTTGTCAGATATCGTCGAATATCATCCAATGAAGCCCATTGAGGTCAACGTCACTTTGTGTTAATTGAAAATTTTCAAAGTCTATCTTCCTCATTTGAAGTCGAATTTTAACATTTCTTATATATTTGAGTGAGTTCGCATATAACTTTGTCAGATATCGTCGATTAACATCCATTGAAGCCCATTGAAGTCAACTGTCACTTTGTGTTAATTGAAAATTTTCTAAGTCTATCTTCCTCATTTGAAGTCGAATTTCAACATTTCTTATATATTGAGTGAGTTCGTCTAACTGTCAGATATCATCGAAAAACATCTTTTGAAGCCCATTGAAGCCAACTGTCACTTTGTGTTAATTGAAAATTTTCTAAGTCTATCTTCCTCATTTGAAGTCGAATTTCAACATTTCTTATATATTTGAGTGAGTTCGCATCTAACACTGTCAGATATCGTCGAATAACATCCATTGAAGCCCATTGAAGTCAACTGTCACTTTGTGTTAATTGAAAATTTTCAAAGTCTATCTTCCTCATTTGAAGTCGAACTTCAACATTTCTTGTATATTTTAGTGAGTTCGCATCTAGCTTTGTCAGATATCGTCGAATATCATCCATTGAAGCCCATTGAGGTCAACTGTCACTTTGTGTTAATTGAAAATTTTCAAAGTCTATCTTCCTCATTTGAAGTCGAATTCCAACATTTCTCATATATTTGAGTGAGTTTGCGTCTAACTTTGTCAGATATCTTCGAAAAACATCCATTGAAGCGCATTGAAGTCAACTGTCACTTTGTGTTAATTGAAAATTTTCAAGGTCTATCTTCCTCATTTGAAGTCGAATTTCAACATTTCTTATATATTGAGTGAGTTCGTCTAACTGTCAGATATCATCGAAAAACATCTTTTGAAGCCCATTGAAGCCAACTGTCACTTTGTGTTAATTGAAAATTTTCTAAGTCTATCTTCCTCATTTGAAGTCGAATTTCAACATTTCTTATATATTTGAGTGAGTTCGCATCTAACACTGTCAGATATCGTCGAATAACATCCATTGAAGCCCATTGAAGTCAACTGTCACTTTGTGTTAATTGAAAATTTTCAAAGTCTATCTTCCTCATTTGAAGTCGAACTTCAACATTTCTTGTATATTTTAGTGAGTTCGCATCTAACTTTGTCAGATATCGTCGAATATCATCCATTGAAGCCCATTGAGGTCAACTGTCACTTTGTGTTAATTGAAAATTTTTAAAGTCTATCTTCCTAATTTGAAGTCGAATTTTAACATTTCTTATATATTTGAGTGAGTTCGTATCTAGCTTTGTCAGATATCGTCGAATAGCATCCATTGAAGCCCATTGAGGTCAACTGTCACTTTGTGTTAATTGAAAATTTTCAAAGTATATCTTCCTCATTTGAAGTCGAACTTCAACATTACTTGTATATTTTAGTGAGTTCGCATCTAACTTTGTCAGATATCGTCGAATATCATCCATTGAAGCCCATTGAGGTCAACTGTCACTTTGTGTTAATTGAAAATTTTCAAAGTCTATCTTCCTCATTTGAAGTCGAATTTCAACATTTCTCATATATTTGAGTGAGTTTGCGTCTAACTTTGTCAGATATCTTCGAAAAACATCCATTGAAGCCCATTGAAGTCAACTGTCACTTTGTGTTAATTGAAAATTTTCAAAGTCTATCTTCCTCATTTGAAATCGAATTTCAACATTTCTTATATATTTGAGTGAGTTCGCATCTAACTTTGTCAGATATCGTCGAATAGCATCCATTGAAGCCCATTGAGGTCAACTGTCACTTTGTGTTAATTGAAAATTTTCAAAGTCTATCTTCCTCATTTGAAGTCGAATTTTAACATTTCTTATATATTTGAGTGAGTTCGCTTCTAACTCTGTCAGATATCGTCGAATAACATCCATTGAAGCCCATTGAAGTCAACTGTCACTTTGTGTTAATTGAAAATTTTCAGTCTATCTTCCTCATTTGAAGTCGAACTTCAACATTTCTTGTATATTTTAGTGAGTTCGCATCTAACTTTGTCAGATATCGTCGAATTTCATCCATTGAAGCCCATTAGGGTCAACTGTCACTTTGTGTTAATTGAAAATTTTCTAAGTATATCTTCCTCATTTGAAGTCGAATTTTAACATTTCTTATATATTTGAGTGAGTTCGCATCTAACTTTGTCAGATATCGTCGAATAGCATCCATTGAAGCCCATTGAGGTCAACTGTCACTTTGTGTTAATTGAAAATTTTCAAAGTCTATCTTCCTCATTTGAAGTTGAATTTCAACATTTCTCATATGTTTGAGTGAGTTTGCGTCTAACTTTGTCAGATATCTTCGAAAAACATCCATTGAAGCCCATTGAAGTCAACTGTCACTTTGTGTTAATTGAAAATTTTCAAAGTCTATCTTCCTCATTTGAAGTCGAATTTCAACATTTCTTATATATTTGAGTGAGTTCGCATCTAACACTGTCAGATATCGTCGAATAACATCCATTGAAGCCCATTGAAGTCAACTGTCACTTTGTGTTACTTGAAAATTTTCAAAGTCTATCTTCCTCATTTGAAGTCGAAGTTCAACATTTCTTGTATATTTTAGTGAGTTCGCATCTAACTTTGTCAGATATCGTCGAATTTCATCCATTGAAGCCCATTAAGGTCAACTGTCACTTTGTGTTAATTGAAAATTTTCTAAGTATATCTTCCTCATTTGAAGTCGAATTTTAACATTTCTTATATATTTGAGTGAGTTCGCATCTAACTTTGTCAGATATCGTCGAATAGCATCCTGAATAGCATCCATGAAGCCCATTGAGGTCAACTGTCACTTTGTGTTAATTGAAAATTTTCAAAGTCTATCTTCCTCATTTGAAGTCGAATTTCAACATTTCTCATATGTTTGAGTGAGTTTGCGTCTAACTTTGTCAGATATCTTCGAAAAACATCCATTGAAGCCCATTGAAGTCAACTGTCACTTTGTGTTAATTGAAAATTTTCAAAGTCTATCTTCCTCATTTGAAGTCGAATTTCAACATTTCTTATATATTTGAGTGAGTTCGCATCTAACACTGTCAGATATCGTCGAATAACATCCATTGAAGCCCATTGAAGTCAACTGTCACTTTGTGTTAATTGAAAATTTTCAAAGTCTATCTTCCTCATTTGAAGTCGAACTTCAACATTTCTTGTATATTTTAGTGAGTTCGCATCTAGCTTTGTCAGATATCGTCGAATATCATCCATTGAAGCCCATTGAGGTCAACTGTCACTCTGTGTTAATTGAAAATTTTCAAAGTCTATCTTCCTCATTTGAAGTCGAATTTAACATTTCTTATATATTTGAGTGAGTTCGCATCTAACTTTGTCAGATATCGTCGATTAACATCCATTGAAGCCCATTGAAGTCAACTGTCACTTTGTGTTAATTGAAAATTTTCAAGGTCTATCTCCTCATTTGAAGTCGAATTTCAACATTTCTTATATATTGAGTGAGTTCGTCTAACTGTCAGATATCATCGAAAAACATCTTTTGAAGCCCATTGAAGCCAACTGTCACTTTGTGTTAATTGAAATTTTCTAAGTCTATCTTCCTCATTGAAGTCGAACTTCAACATTTCTTGTATATTTTAGTGAGTTCGCATCTAGCTTTGTCAGATATCGTCGAATATCATCCATTGAAGCCCATTGAGGTCAACGTCACTTTGTGTTAATTGAAAATTTTCAAAGTCTATCTCCTCATTTGAAGTCGAATTTTAACATTTCTTATATATTTGAGTGAGTTCGCATATAACTTTGTCAGATATCGTCGATTAACATCCATTGAAGCCCATTGAAGTCAACTGTCACTTTGTGTTAATTGAAAATTTTCTAAGTCTATCTTCCTCATTTGAAGTCGAATTTCAACATTTCTTATATATTGAGTGAGTTCGTCTAACTGTCAGATATCATCGAAAAACATCTTTTGAAGCCCATTGAAGCCAACTGTCACTTTGTGTTAATTGAAAATTTTCAAAGTCTATCTTCCTCATTTGAAGTCGAATTTCAACATTTCTCATATATTTGAGTGAGTTTGCGTCTAACTTTGTCAGATATCTTCGAAAAACATCCATTGAAGCCCATTGAAGTCAACTGTCACTTTGTGTTAATTGAAAATTTTCAAAGTCTATCTTCCTCATTTGAAATCGAATTTCAACATTTCTTATATATTTGAGTGAGTTCGCATCTAACTTTGTCAGATATCGTCGAATAGCATCCATTGAAGCCCATTGAGTCAACTGTCACTTTGTGTTAATTGAAAATTTTCAAAGTCTATCTTCCTCATTTGAAGTCGAATTTTAACATTTCTTATATATTTGAGTGAGTTCGCATCTAACTCTGTCAGATATCGTCGAATAACATCCATTGAAGCCCATTGAAGTCAACTGTCACTTTGTGTTAATTGAAAATTTTCAGTCTATCTTCCTCATTTGAAGTCGAACTCAACATTTCTTGTATATTTTAGTGAGTTCGCATCTAACTTTGTCAGATATCGTCGAATTTCATCCATTGAAGCCCATTAGGGTCAACTGTCACTTTGTGTTAATTGAAATTTTCTAAGTATATCTTCCTCATTTGAAGTCGAATTTTAACATTTCTTATATATTTGAGTGAGTTCGCATCTAACTTTGTCAGATATCGTCGAATAGCATCCATTGAAGCCCATTGAGGTCAACTGTCACTTTGTGTTAATTGAAAATTTTCAAAGTCTATCTTCCTCATTTGAAGTTGAATTTCAACATTTCTCATATGTTTGAGTGAGTTTGCGTCTAACTTGTCAGATATCTTCGAAAAACATCCATTGAAGCCCATTGAAGTCACTGTCACTTTGTGTTAATTGAAAATTTCAAAGTCTATCTTCCTCATTGAAGGTCGAATTTCAACATTTCTTATATATTTGAGTGAGTTCGCATCTAACACTGTCAGATATCGTCGAATAACATCCATTGAAGCCCATTGAAGTCAACTGTCACTTTGTGTTACTTGAAAATTTTCAAAGTCTATCTTCCTCATTTGAAGTCGAAGTTCAACATTTCTTGTATATTTTAGTGAGTTCGCATCTAACTTTGTCAGATATCGTCGAATTTCATCCATTGAAGCCCATTAAGGTCAACTGTCACTTTGTGTTAATTGAAAATTTTCTAAGTATATCTTCCTCATTTGAAGTCGAATTTAACATTTCTTATATATTTGAGTGAGTTCGCATCTAACTTTGTCAGATATCGTCGAATAGCATCCATTGAAGCCCATTGAGGTCAACTGTCACTTTGTGTTAATTGAAAATTTTCAAAGTCTATCTTCCTCATTTGAAGTCGAATTTTAACATTTCTTATATATTTGAGTGAGTTCGCTTCTAACTCTGTCAGATATCGTCGAATAACATCCATTGAAGCCCATTGAAGTCAACTGTCACTTTGTGTTAATTGAAAAATTTTCAGTCTATCTTCCTCATTTGAAGTCGAACTTCAACATTTCTTGTATATTTAGTGAGTTCGCATCTAACTTTGTCAGATATCGTCGAATTTCATCCATTGAAGCCCATTAGGGTCAACTGTCACTTTGTGTTAATTGAAAATTTTCTAAGTATATCTTCCTCATTTGAAGTCGAATTTTAACATTTCTTATATATTTGAGTGAGTTCGCATCTAACTTTGTCAGATATCGTCGAATAGCATCCATTGAAGCCCATTGAGGTCAACTGTCACTTTGTGTTAATTGAAAATTTTCAAAGTCTATCTTCCTCATTTGAAGTTGAATTTCAACATTTCTCATATGTTTGAGTGAGTTTGCGTCTAACTTTGTCAGATATCTTCGAAAAACATCCATTGAAGCCCATTGAAGTCAACTGTCACTTTGTGTTAATTGAAAAATTTTCAAAGTCTATCTTCCTCATTTGAAGTCGAATTTCAACATTTCTCATATATTTGAGTGAGTTCGCATCTAACACTGTCAGATATCGTCGAATAACATCCATTGAAGCCCATTGAAGTCAACTGTCACTTTGTGTTACTTGAAAATTTTCAAAGTCTATCTTCCTCATTTGAAGTCGAAGTTCAACATTTCTTGTATATTTAGTGAGTTCGCATCTAACTTTGTCAGATATCGTCGAATTTCATCCATTGAAGCCCATTAAGGTCAACTGTCACTTTGTGTTAATTGAAAATTTTCTAAGTATATCTTCCTCATTTGAAGTCGAATTTTAACATTTCTTATATATTTGAGTGAGTTCGCATCTAACTTTGTCAGATATCGTCGAATAGCATCCATTGAAGCCCATTGAGGTCAACTGTCACTTTGTGTTAATTGAAAATTTTCAAAGTCTATCTTCCTCATTTGAAGTCGAATTTCAACATTTCTCATATGTTTGAGTGAGTTTGCGTCTAACTTTGTCAGATATCTTCGAAAAACATCCATTGAAGCCCATTGAAGTCAACTGTCACTTTGTGTTAATTGAAAATTTTCAAAGTCTATCTTCCTCATTTGAAGTCGAATTTCAACATTTCTTATATATTTGAGTGAGTTCGCATCTAACACTGTCAGATATCGTCGAATAACATCCATTGAAGCCCATTGAAGTCAACTGTCACTTTGTGTTAATTGAAAATTTTCAAAGTCTATCTTCCTCATTTGAAGTCGAACTTCAACATTTCTTGTATATTTTAGTGAGTTCGCATCTAGCTTTGTCAGATATCGTCGAATATCATCCATTGAAGCCCATTGAGGTCAACTGTCACTTTGTGTTAATTGAAAATTTTCAAAGTCTATCTTCCTCATTTGAAGTCGAATTTTAACATTTCTTATATATTTGAGTGAGTTCGCATCTAACTTTGTCAGATATCGTCGATTAACATCCATTGAAGCCCATTGAAGTCAACTGTCACTTTGTGTTAATTGAAAATTTTCAAGGTCTATCTTCCTCATTTGAAGTCGAATTTCAACATTTCTTATATATTGAGTGAGTTCGTCTAACTGTCAGATATCATCGAAAAACATCTTTTGAAGCCCATTGAAGCCAACTGTCACTTTGTGTTAATTGAAAATTTTCTAAGTCTATCTTCCTCATTTGAAGTCGAACTTCAACATTTCTTGTATATTTTAGTGAGTTCGCATCTAGCTTTGTCAGATATCGTCGAATATCATCCATTGAAGCCCATTGAGGTCAACGTCACTTTGTGTTAATTGAAAATTTTCAAAGTCTATCTTCCTCATTTGAAGTCGAATTTTAACATTTCTTATATATTTGAGTGAGTTCGCATATAACTTTGTCAGATATCGTCGATTAACATCCATTGAAGCCCATTGAAGTCAACTGTCACTTTGTGTTAATTGAAAATTTTCTAAGTCTATCTTCCTCATTTGAAGTCGAATTTCAACATTTCTTATATATTGAGTGAGTTCGTCTAACTGTCAGATATCATCGAAAAACATCTTTTGAAGCCCATTGAAGCCAACTGTCACTTTGTGTTAATTGAAAATTTTCAAAGTCTATCTTCCTCATTTGAAGTCGAATTTCAACATTTCTCATATATTTGAGTGAGTTTGCGTCTAACTTTGTCAGATATCTTCGAAAAACATCCATTGAAGCCCATTGAAGTCAACTGTCACTTTGTGTTAATTGAAAATTTTCAAAGTCTATCTTCCTCATTTGAAATCGAATTTCAACATTTCTTATATATTTGAGTGAGTTCGCATCTAACTTTGTCAGATATCGTCGAATAGCATCCATTGAAGCCCATTGAGGTCAACTGTCACTTTGTGTTAATTGAAAATTTTCAAAGTCTATCTTCCTCATTTGAAGTCGAATTTTAACATTTCTTATATATTTGAGTGAGTTCGCATCTAACTCTGTCAGATATCGTCGAATAACATCCATTGAAGCCCATTGAAGTCAACTGTCACTTTGTGTTAATTGAAAATTTTCAGTCTATCTTCCTCATTTGAAGTCGAACTTCAACATTTCTTGTATATTTTAGTGAGTTCGCATCTAACTTTGTCAGATATCGTCGAATTTCATCCATTGAAGCCCATTAGGGTCAACTGTCACTTTGTGTTAATTGAAAATTTTCTAAGTATATCTTCCTCATTTGAAGTCGAATTTTAACATTTCTTATATATTTGAGTGAGTTCGCATCTAACTTTGTCAGATATCGTCGAATAGCATCCATTGAAGCCCATTGAGGTCAACTGTCACTTTGTGTTAATTGAAAATTTTCAAAGTCTATCTTCCTCATTTGAAGTTGAATTTCAACATTTCTCATATGTTTGAGTGAGTTTGCGTCTAACTTTGTCAGATATCTTCGAAAAACATCCATTGAAGCCCATTGAAGTCAACTGTCACTTTGTGTTAATTGAAAATTTTCAAAGTCTATCTTCCTCATTTGAAGTCGAATTTCAACATTTCTTATATATTTGAGTGAGTTCGCATCTAACACTGTCAGATATCGTCGAATAACATCCATTGAAGCCCATTGAAGTCAACTGTCACTTTGTGTTACTTGAAAATTTTCAAAGTCTATCTTCCTCATTTGAAGTCGAAGTTCAACATTTCTTGTATATTTTAGTGAGTTCGCATCTAACTTTGTCAGATATCGTCGAATTTCATCCATTGAAGCCCATTAAGGTCAACTGTCACTTTGTGTTAATTGAAAATTTTCTAAGTATATCTTCCTCATTTGAAGTCGAATTTTAACATTTCTTATATATTTGAGTGAGTTCGCATCTAACTTTGTCAGATATCGTCGAATAGCATCCATTGAAGCCCATTGAGGTCAACTGTCACTTTGTGTTAATTGAAAATTTTCAAAGTCTATCTTCCTCATTTGAAGTCGAATTTCAACATTTCTCATATGTTTGAGTGAGTTTGCGTCTAACTTTGTCAGATATCTTCGAAAAACATCCATTGAAGCCCATTGAAGTCAACTGTCACTTTGTGTTAATTGAAAATTTTCAAAGTCTATCTTCCTCATTTGAAGTCGAATTTCAACATTTCTTATATATTTGAGTGAGTTCGCATCTAACACTGTCAGATATCGTCGAATAACATCCATTGAAGCCCATTGAAGTCAACTGTCACTTTGTGTTAATTGAAAATTTTCAAAGTCTATCTTCCTCATTTGAAGTCGAACTTCAACATTTCTTGTATATTTTAGTGAGTTCGCATCTAGCTTTGTCAGATATCGTCGAATATCATCCATTGAAGCCCATTGAGGTCAACTGTCACTTTGTGTTAATTGAAAATTTTCAAAGTCTATCTTCCTCATTTGAAGTCGAATTTTAACATTTCTTATATATTTGAGTGAGTTCGCATCTAACTTTGTCAGATATCGTCGAATAACATCCATTGAAGCCCATTGAAGCCAACTGTCACTTTGTGTTAATTGAAAATTTTCTAAGTCTATCTTCCTCATTTGAAGTCGAACTTCAACATTTCTTGTATATTTTAGTGAGTTCGCATCTAGCTTTGTCAGATATCGTCGAATATCATCCATTGAAGCCCATTGAGGTCAACGTCACTTTGTGTTAATTGAAAATTTTCAAAGTCTATCTTCCTCATTTGAAGTCGAATTTTAACATTTCTTATATATTTGAGTGAGTTCGCATATAACTTTGTCAGATATCGTCGATTAACATCCATTGAAGCCCATTGAAGTCAACTGTCACTTTGTGTTAATTGAAAATTTTCTAAGTCTATCTTCCTCATTTGAAGTCGAATTTCAACATTTCTTATATATTGAGTGAGTTCGTCTAACTGTCAGATATCATCGAAAAACATCTTTTGAAGCCCATTGAAGCCAACTGTCACTTTGTGTTAATTGAAAATTTTCTAAGTCTATCTTCCTCATTTGAAGTCGAATTTCAACATTTCTTATATATTTGAGTGAGTTCGCATCTAACACTGTCAGATATCGTCGAATAACATCCATTGAAGCCCATTGAAGTCAACTGTCACTTTGTGTTAATTGAAAATTTTCAAAGTCTATCTTCCTCATTTGAAGTCGAACTTCAACATTTCTTGTATATTTTAGTGAGTTCGCATCTAGCTTTGTCAGATATCGTCGAATATCATCCATTGAAGCCCATTGAGGTCAACTGTCACTTTGTGTTAATTGAAAATTTTCAAAGTCTATCTTCCTCATTTGAAGTCGAATTTTAACATTTCTTATATATTTGAGTGAGTTCGCATCTAACTTTGTCAGATATCGTCGATTAACATCCATTGAAGCCCATTGAAGCCAACTGTCACTTTGTGTTCATTGAAAATTTTCAAAGTCTATCTTCCTCATTTGAAGTCGAATTCCAACATTTCTCATATATTTGAGTGAGTTTGCGTCTAACTTTGTCAGATATCTTCGAAAAACATCCATTGAAGCGCATTGAAGTCAACTGTCACTTTGTGTTAATTGAAAATTTTCAAGGTCTATCTTCCTCATTTGAAGTCGAGTTTCAACATTTCTTATATATTGAGTGAGTTCGTCTAACTGTCAGATATCATCGAAAAACATCTTTTGAAGCCCATTGAAGCCAACTGTCACTTTGTGTTAATTGAAAATTTTCTAAGTCTATCTTCCTCATTTGAAGTCGAATTTCAACATTTCTTATATATTTGAGTGAGTTCGCATCTAACACTGTCAGATATCGTCGAATAACATCCATTGAAGCCCATTGAAGTCAACTGTCACTTTGTGTTAATTGAAAATTTTCAAAGTCTATCTTCCTCATTTGAAGTCGAACTTCAACATTTCTTGTATATTTTAGTGAGTTCGCATCTAACTTTGTCAGATATCGTCGAATATCATCCATTGAAGCCCTTTGAGGTCAACTGTCACTTTGTGTTAATTGAAAATTTTTAAAGTCTATCTTCCTAATTTGAAGTCGAATTTTAACATTTCTTATATATTTGAGTGAGTTCGTATCTAGCTTTGTCAGATATCGTCGAATAGCATCCATTGAAGCCCATTGAGGTCAACTGTCACTTTGTGTTAATTGAAAATTTTCAAAGTATATCTTCCTCATTTGAAGTCGAACTTCAACATTACTTGTATATTTTAGTGAGTTCGCATCTAACTTTGTCAGATATCGTCGAATATCATCCATTGAAGCCCATTGAGGTCAACTGTCACTTTGTGTTAATTGAAAATTTTCAAAGTCTATCTTCCTCATTTGAAGTCGAATTTCAACATTTCTCATATATTTGAGTGAGTTTGCGTCTAACTTTGTCAGATATCTTCGAAAAACATCCATTGAAGCCCATTGAAGTCAACTGTCACTTTGTGTTAATTGAAAATTTTCAAAGTCTATCTTCCTCATTTGAAATCGAATTTCAACATTTCTTATATATTTGAGTGAGTTCGCATCTAACTTTGTCAGATATCGTCGAATAGCATCCATTGAAGCCCATTGAGGTCAACTGTCACTTTGTGTTAATTGAAAATTTTCAAAGTCTATCTTCCTCATTTGAAGTCGAATTTTAACATTTCTTATATATTTGAGTGAGTTCGCATCTAACTCTGTCAGATATCGTCGAATAACATCCATTGAAGCCCATTGAAGTCAACTGTCACTTTGTGTTAATTGAAAATTTTCTAAGTCTATCTTCCTCATTTGAAGTCGAATTTTAACATTTCTTATATATTTGAGTGAGTTCGCATCTAACTTTGTCAGATATCGTCGAATAGCATCCATTGAAGCCCATTGAGGTCAACTGTCACTTTGTGTTAATTGAAAATTTTCAAAGTCTATCTTCCTCATTTGAAGTCGAATTTCAACATTTCTCATATGTTTGAGTGAGTTTGCGTCTAACTTTGTCAGATATCTTCGAAAAACATCCATTGAAGCCCATTGAAGTCAACTGTCACTTTGTGTTAATTGAAAATTTTCAAAGTCTATCTTCCTCATTTGAAGTCGAATTTCAACATTTCTTATATATTTGAGTGAGTTCGCATCTAACACTGTCAGATATCGTCGAATAACATCCATTGAAGCCCATTGAAGTCAACTGTCACTTTGTGTTAATTGAAAATTTTCAAAGTCTATCTTCCTCATTTGAAGTCGAACTTCAACATTTCTTGTATATTTTAGTGAGTTCGTCTAACTGTCAGATATCATCGAAAAACATCTTTTGAAGCCCATTGAAGCCAACTGTCACTTTGTGTTAATTGAAAATTTTCTAAATCTATCTTCCTCATTTGAAGTCGAATTTCAACATTTCTTATATATTTGAGTGAGTTCGCATCTAACACTGTCAGATATCGTCGAATAACATCCATTGAAGCCCATTGAAGTCAACTGTCACTTTGTGTTAATTGAAAATTTTCAGTCTATCTTCCTCATTTGAAGTCGAACTTCAACATTTCTTGTATATTTTAGTGAGTTCGCATCTAACTTTGTCAGATATCGTCGAATATCATCCATTGAAGCCCATTGAGGTCAACTGTCACTTTGTGTTAATTGAAAATTTTCAAAGTCTATCTTCCTCATTTGAAGTCGAATTTCAACATTTCTTATATATTGAGTGAGTTCGCATCCAGCTTTGTCAGATATCGTCGAATAGCATCCATTGAAGCCCATTGAGGTCAACTGTCACTTTGTGTTAATTGAAAATTTTCAAAGTCTATCTTCCTCATTTGAAGTCGAACTTCAACATTACTTGTATATTTTAGTGAGTTCGCATCTAACTTTGTCAGATATCGTCGAATATCATCCATTGAAGCCCATTGAGGTCAACTGTCACTTTGTGTTAATTGAAAATTTTCAGTCTATCTTCCTCATTTGAAGTCGAATTTCAACATTTCTCATATATTTGAGTGAGTTTGCGTCTAACTTTGTCAGATATCTTCGAAAAACATCCATTGAAGCCCATTGAAGTCAACTGTCACTTTGTGTTAATTGAAAATTTTCAAAGTCTATCTTCCTCATTTGAAGTCGAATTTCAACATTTCTTATATATTTGATTGAGTTCGCATCTAACTCTGTCAGATATCGTCGATTAACATCCATTCAAGCCCATTGAAGTCAACTGTCACTTTGTGTTACTTGAAAATTTTCAAAGTCTATCTTCCTCATTTGAAGTCGAAGTTCAACATTTCTTGTATATTTTAGTGAGTTCGCATCTAACTTTGTCAGATATCGTCGAATTTCAACCATTGAAGCCCATTAAGGTCAACTGTCACTTTGTGTTAATTGAAAATTTTCTAAGTATATCTTCCTCATTTGAAGTCGAATTTTAACATTTCTTATATATTTGAGTGAGTTCGCATCTAACTTTGTCAGATATCTTCGAAAAACATCCATTGAAGCCCATTGAAGTCAACTGTCACTTTGTGTTAATTGAAAATTTTCAAAGTCTATCTTCCTCATTTGAAGTCGAATTTTAACATTTCTTATATATTTGAGTGAGTTCGCATATAACTTTGTCAGATATCGTCGATTAACATCCATTGAAGCCCATTGAAGTCAACTGTCACTTTGTGTTAATTGAAAATTTTCTAAGTCTATCTTCCTCATTTGAAGTCGAATTTCAACATTTCTTATATATTGAGTGAGTTCGTCTAACTGTCAGATATCATCGAAAAACATCTTTTGAAGCCCATTGAAGCCAACTGTCACTTTGTGTTAATTGAAAATTTTCTAAGTCTATCTTCCTCATTTGAAGTCGAATTTCAACATTTCTTATATATTTGAGTGAGTTCGCATCTAACACTGTCAGATATCGTCGAATAACATCCATTGAAGCCCATTGAAGTCAACTGTCACTTTGTGTTAATTGAAAATTTTCAAAGTCTATCTTCCTCATTTGAAGTCGAACTTCAACATTTCTTGTATATTTTAGTGAGTTCGCATCTAGCTTTGTCAGATATCGTCGAATATCATCCATTGAAGCCCATTGAGGTCAACTGTCACTTTGTGTTAATTGAAAATTTTCAAAGTCTATCTTCCTCATTTGAAGTCGAATTTTAACATTTCTTATATATTTGAGTGAGTTCGCATCTAACTTTGTCAGATATCGTCGATTAACATCCATTGAAGCCCATTGAAGCCAACTGTCACTTTGTGTTCATTGAAAATTTTCAAAGTCTATCTTCCTCATTTGAAGTCGAATTCCAACATTTCTCATATATTTGAGTGAGTTTGCGTCTAACTTTGTCAGATATCTTCGAAAAACATCCATTGAAGCGCATTGAAGTCAACTGTCACTTTGTGTTAATTGAAAATTTTCAAGGTCTATCTTCCTCATTTGAAGTCGAATTTCAACATTTCTTATATATTGAGTGAGTTCGTCTAACTGTCAGATATCATCGAAAAACATCTTTTGAAGCCCATTGAAGCCAACTGTCACTTTGTGTTAATTGAAAATTTTCTAAGTCTATCTTCCTCATTTGAAGTCGAATTTCAACATTTCTTATATATTTGAGTGAGTTCGCATCTAACACTGTCAGATATCGTCGAATAACATCCATTGAAGCCCATTGAAGTCAACTGTCACTTTGTGTTAATTGAAAATTTTCAAAGTCTATCTTCCTCATTTGAAGTCGAACTTCAACATTTCTTGTATATTTTAGTGAGTTCGCATCTAACTTTGTCAGATATCGTCGAATATCATCCATTGAAGCCCATTGAGGTCAACTGTCACTTTGTGTTAATTGAAAATTTTTAAAGTCTATCTTCCTAATTTGAAGTCGAATTTTAACATTTCTTATATATTTGAGTGAGTTCGTATCTAGCTTTGTCAGATATCGTCGAATAGCATCCATTGAAGCCCATTGAGGTCAACTGTCACTTTGTGTTAATTGAAAATTTTCAAAGTATATCTTCCTCATTTGAAGTCGAACTTCAACATTACTTGTATATTTTAGTGAGTTCGCATCTAACTTTGTCAGATATCGTCGAATATCATCCATTGAAGCCCATTGAGGTCAACTGTCACTTTGTGTTAATTGAAAATTTTCAAAGTCTATCTTCCTCATTTGAAGTCGAATTTCAACATTTCTCATATATTTGAGTGAGTTTGCGTCTAACTTTGTCAGATATCTTCGAAAAACATCCATTGAAGCCCATTGAAGTCAACTGTCACTTTGTGTTAATTGAAAATTTTCAAAGTCTATCTTCCTCATTTGAAATCGAATTTCAACATTTCTTATATATTTGAGTGAGTTCGCATCTAACTTTGTCAGATATCGTCGAATAGCATCCATTGAAGCCCATTGAGGTCAACTGTCACTTTGTGTTAATTGAAAATTTTCAAAGTCTATCTTCCTCATTTGAAGTCGAATTTTAACATTTCTTATATATTTGAGTGAGTTCGCATCTAACTCTGTCAGATATCGTCGAATAACATCCATTGAAGCCCATTGAAGTCAACTGTCACTTTGTGTTAATTGAAAATTTTCTAAGTCTATCTTCCTCATTTGAAGTCGAATTTTAACATTTCTTATATATTTGAGTGAGTTCGCATCTAACTTTGTCAGATATCGTCGAATAGCATCCATTGAAGCCCATTGAGGTCAACTGTCACTTTGTGTTAATTGAAAATTTTCAAAGTCTATCTTCCTCATTTGAAGTCGAATTTCAACATTTCTCATATGTTTGAGTGAGTTTGCGTCTAACTTTGTCAGATATCTTCGAAAAACATCCATTGAAGCCCATTGAAGTCAACTGTCACTTTGTGTTAATTGAAAATTTTCAAAGTCTATCTTCCTCATTTGAAGTCGAATTTCAACATTTCTTATATATTTGAGTGAGTTCGCATCTAACACTGTCAGATATCGTCGAATAACATCCATTGAAGCCCATTGAAGTCAACTGTCACTTTGTGTTAATTGAAAATTTTCAAAGTCTATCTTCCTCATTTGAAGTCGAACTTCAACATTTCTTGTATATTTTAGTGAGTTCGTCTAACTGTGAGATATCATTGAAAAACATCTTTTGAAGCCCATTGAAGCCAACTGCCACTTTGTGTTAATTGAAAATTTTCTAAATCTATCTTCCTCATTTGAAGTCGAATTTCAACATTTCTTATATATTTGAGTGAGTTCGCATCTAACACTGTCAGATATCGTCGAATAACATCCATTGAAGCCCATTGAAGTCAACTGTCACTTTGTGTTAATTGAAAATTTTCAGTCTATCTTCCTCATTTGAAGTCGAACTTCAACATTTCTTGTATATTTTAGTGAGTTCGCATCTAACTTTGTCAGATATCGTCGAATATCATCCATTGAAGCCCATTGAGGTCAACTGTCACTTTGTGTTAATTGAAAATTTTCAAAATCTATCTTCCTCATTTGAAGTCGAATTTTAACATTTCTTATATATTTGAGTGAGTTCGCATCTAGCTTTGTCAGATATCGTCGAATAGCATCCATTGAAGCCCATTGAGGTCAACTGTCACTTTGTGTTAATTGAAAATTTTCAAAGTCTATCTTCCTCATTTGAAGTCGAACTTCAACATTACTTGTATATTTTAGTGAGTTCGCATCTAACTCTGTCAGATATCGTCGAATAACATCCATTCAAGCCCATTGAAGTCAACTGTCACTTTGTGTTACTTGAAAATTTTCAAAGTCTATCTTCCTCATTTGAAGTCGAAGTTCAACATTTCTTGTATATTTTAGTGAGTTCGCATCTAACTTTGTCAGATATCGTCGAATTTCATCCATTGAAGCCCATTAAGGTCAACTGTCACTTTGTGTTAATTGAAAATTTTCTAAGTATATCTTCCTCATTTGAAGTCGAATTTTAACATTTCTTATATATTTGAGTGAGTTCGCATCTAACTCTGTCAGATATCGTCGAATAACATCCATTGAAGCCCATTGAAGTCAACTGTCACTTTGAGTTAATTGAAAATTTTCTAAGTCTATCTTCCTCATTTGAAGTCGAATTTCAACATTTCTTATATATTTGAGTGAGTTCGCATCTAACACTGTCAGATATCGTCGAATAACATCCATTGAAGCCTATTGAAGTCAACTGTCACTTTGTGTTAATTGAAAATTTTCAAAGTCTATCTTCCTCATTTGAAGTCGAACTTCAACATTTCTTGTATATTTTAGTGAGTTCGCATCTAACTTTGTCAGATATCGTCGAATATCATCCATTGAAGCCCATTGAGGTCAACTGTCACTTTGTGTTAATTGAAAATTTTCAAAGTCTATCTTCCTCATTTGAAGTCGAATATCAACATTTCTTATATATTGAGTGAGTTCGCATCTAGCTTTGTCAGATATCGTCGAATAGCATCCATTGAAGCCCATTGAGGTCAACTGTCACTTTGTGTTAATTGAAAATTTTCAAAGTCTATCTTCCTCATTTGAAGTCGAACTTCAACATTACTTGTATATTTTAGTGAGTTCGCATCTAACTTTGTCAGATATCGTCGAATATCATCCATTGAAGCCCATTGAGGTCAACTGTCACTTTGTGTTAATTGAAAATTTTCAAAGTCTATCTTCATCATTTGAAGTCGAATTTCAACATTTCTCATATATTTGAGTGAGTTTGCGTCTAACTTTGTCAGATATCTTCGAAAAACATCCATTGAAGCCCATTGAAGTCAACTGTCACTTTGTGTTAATTGGAAATTTTCAAAGTCTATCTTCCTCATTTGAAGTCGAATTTCAACATTTCTTATATATTTGAGTGAGTTCGCATCTAACTCTGTCAGATATCGTCGAATAACATCCATTCAAGCCCATTGAAGTCAACTGTCACTTTGTGTTACTTGAAAATTTTCAAAGTCTATCTTCCTCATTTGAAGTCGAAGTTCAACATTTCTTGTATATTTTAGTGAGTTCGCATCTAACTTTGTCAGATATCGTCGAATTTCATCCATTGAAGCCCATTAAGGTCAACTGTCACTTTGTGTTAATTGAAAATTTTCTAAGTATATCTTCCTCATTTGAAGTCGAATTCTAACATTTCTTATATATTTGAGTGAGTTCGCATCTAACTCTGTCAGATATCGTCGAATAACATCCATTGAAGCCCACTGAAGTCAACTGTCACTTTGTGTTAATTGAAAATTTTCTAACTCTATCTTCCTCATTTGAAGTCGAATTTCAACATTTCTTATATATTTGAGTGAGTTCGCATCTAACACTGTCAGATATCGTCGAATAACATCCATTGAAGCCCATTGAAGTCAACTGTCACTTTGTGTTAATTGAAAATTTTCAAAGTCTATCTTCCTCATTTGAAGTCGAACTTCAACATTTCTTATATATTGAGTGAGTTCGTCTAACTGTCAGATATCATCGAAAAACATCTATTGAAGCCCATTGAAGCCAACTGTCACTTTGTGTTAATTGTAAATTTTCTAAGTCTATCTTCCTCATTTGAAGTCGAATTTCAACATTTCTTATATATTTGAGTGAGTTCGCATCTAACACTGTCAGATATCGTCGAATAACATCCATTGAAGCCCATTGAAGTCAACTGTCACTTTGTGTTAATTGAAAATTTTCGAAGTCTATCTTCCTCATTTGAAGTCGAACTTCAACATTTCTTGTATATTTTAGTGAGTTCGCATCTAACTTTGTCAGATATCGTCGAATATCATCCATTGAAGCCCATTGAGGTCAACTGTCACTTTGTGTTAATTGAAAATTTTCAAAGTCTATCTTCCTCATTTGAAGTCGAATTTCAACATTTCTTATATATTGAGTGAGTTCGCATCTAGCTTTGTCAGATATCGTCGAATAGCATCCATTGAAGCCCATTGAGGTCAACTGTCACTTTGTGTTAATTGAAAATTTTCAAAGTCTATCTTCCTCATTTGAAGTCGAATTTCAACATTTCTTATATATTTGAGTGAGTTCGCATCTAACTTTGTCAGATATCGTCGATTAACATCCATTGAAGCCCATTGAAGTCAACTGTCACTTTGTGTTAATTGAAAATTTTCTAAGTCTATCTTCCTCATTTGAAGTCGAATTTCAACATTTCTTATATATTGAGTGAGTTCGTCTAACTGTCAGATATCATCGAAAAACATCTATTGGA
This sequence comes from Diorhabda sublineata, assembly GCF_026230105.1. NCBI lineage: Eukaryota > Metazoa > Arthropoda > Insecta > Coleoptera > Chrysomelidae > Diorhabda > Diorhabda sublineata. Next base: position 48,730 of record NW_026614268.1, read on the forward strand.
GCCCATTGAAGCCAACTGTCACTTAGTGTTAATTGAAAATTTTCTAAGTCTATCTTCCTCATTTGAAGTCGAATTTCAACATTTCTTATATATTTGAGTGAGTTCGCATCTAACACTGTCAGATATCGTCGAATAACATCCATTGAAGCCTATTGAAGTCAACTGTCACTTTGTGTTAATTGAAAATTTTCAAAGTCTATCTTCCTCATTTGAAGTCGAACTTCAACATTTCTTGTATATTGAGTGAGTTTGTCTAACTGTCAGATATCATCGAAAAACATCTTTTGAAGCCCATTGAAGCCAACTGTCACTTTGTGTTAATTGAAAATTTTCTAAGTCTATCTTCCTCATTTGAAGTCGAATTTTAACATTTCTTATATATTTGAGTGAGTTCGCATCTAGCTTTGTCAGATATCGTCGAATAGCATCCATTGAAGCCCATTGAGGTCAACTGTCACTTTGTGTTAATTGAAAATTTTCAAAGTCTATCTTCCTCATTTGAAGTCGAACTTCAACATTACTTGTATATTTTAGTGGGTTCGCATCTAACTTTGTCAGATATCGTCGAATATCATCCATTGAAGCCCATTGAGGTCAACTGTCACTTTGTGTTAATTGAAAATTTTCAAAGTCTATCTTCCTCATTTGAAGTCGAATTTCAACATTTCTTATATATTTGAGTGAGTTCGCATCTAACTCTGTCAGATATCGTCGAATAACATCCATTGAAGCTCATTGAAGCCAACTGTCACTTTGTGTTAATTGAAAATTTTCTAAGTCTATCTTCCTCATTCGAAGTCGAATTTCAACATTTCTTATATATTGAGTGAGTTCGCATCTAACTCTGTCAGATATCGTCGAATAGCATCCATTGAAGCCAATTGAGGTCAACTGTCACTTTGTGTTAATTGAAAATTTTCTAAGTCTATCTTCCTCATTTGAAGTCGAATTTCAACATTTCTCATATGTTTGAGTGAGTTCGCATCTAACTCTGTCAGATATCGTCGAATAACATCCATTGAAGCCCATTGAAGCCAACTGTCACTTTGTGTTAATTGAAAATTTTCAAAGTCTATCTTCCTCATTTGAAGTCGAATTTCAACATTTCTTATATATTTGAGTGAGTTCGCATCTAACTTTGTCAGATATCGTCGAATAGCATCCATTGAAGCCCATTGAAGCCAACTGTCACTTTGTGTTAATTGAAAATTTTCAAAGTCTATCTTCCTCATTTGAAGTCGAATTTCAACATTTCTCATATGTTTGAGTGAGTTTGCGTCTAACTTTGTCAGATATCTTCGAAAAACATCCATTGAAGCCCATTGAAGTCAACTGTCACTTTGTGTTAATTGAAAATTTTCAAAGTCTATCTTCCTCATTTGAAGTCGAATTTCAACATTTCTTATATATTTGAGTGAGTTCGCATCTAACACTGTCAGATATCGTCGAATAACATCCATTGAAGCCCATTGAAGTCAACTGTCACTTTGTGTTAATTGAAAATTTTCAAAGTCTATCTTCCTCATTTGAAGTCGAACTTCAACATTTCTTGTATATTTTAGTGAGTTCGCATCTAACTTTATCAGATATCGTCGAATATCATCCATTGAAGCCCATTGAGGTCAATTGTCACTTTGTGTTAATTGAAAATTTTCAAAGTCTATCTTCCTCATTTGAAGTCGAATTTTAACATTTCTTATATATTTGAGTGAGTTCGCATCTAGCTTTGTCAGATATCGTCGAATAGCATCCATTGAAGCCCATTGAGGTCAACTGTCACTTTGTGTTAATTGAAAATTTTCAAAGTCTATCTTCCTCATTTGAAGTCGAATTTGAACATTTCTTATATATTTGAGTGAGTTCGCATCTAACTTTGTCAGATATCGTCGAATAGCATCCATTGAAGCCCATTGAGGTCAACTGTCACTTTGTGTTAATTGAAAATTTTCAAAGTCTATCTTCCTCATTTGAAGTCGAATTTCAACATTTCTCATATGTTTGAGTGAGTTCGCATCTAACTCTGTCAGATATCGTCGAATAACATCCATTGAAGCCCATTGAAGCCAACTGTCACTTTGTGTTAATTGAAAATTTTCTAAGTCTATCTTCCTCATTTGAAGTCGAATTTCAACATTTCTTATATATTTGAGTGAGTTCGCATCTAACTCTGTCAGATATCGTCGAATAACATCCATTGAAGCCCATTGAAGCCAACTGTCACTTTGTGTTAATTGAAAATTTTCGAAGTCTATCTTCCTCATTTGAAGTCGAATTTCAACATTTCTTATATATTTGAGTGAGTTCGCATCTAACTTTGTCAGATATCGTCGAATAGCATCCATTGAATCCCATTGAGGTCAACTGTCACTTTGTGTTAATTGAAAATTTTCAAAGTCTATCTTCCTCATTTGAAGTCGAATTTCAAGATTTCTCATATGTTTGAGTGAGTTTGCGTCTAACTTTGTCAGATATCTTCGAAAAACATCCATTGAAGCCCATTGAAGTCAACTGTCACTTTGTGTTAATTGAAAATTTTCAAAGTCTATCTTCCTCATTTGAAGTCGAATTTCAACATTTCTTATATATTTGAGTGAGTTCGCATCTAGCTTTGTCAGATATCGTCGAATATCATCCATTGAAGCCCATTGAGGTCAACTGTCACTTTGTGTTAATTGAAAATTTTCAAAGTCTATCTTCCTCATTTGAAGTCGAATTTTAACATTTCTTATATATTTGAGTGAGTTCGCATCTAACTTTGTCAGATATCGTCGATTAACATCCATTGAAGCCCATTGAAGTCAACTGTCACTTTGTGTTAATTGAAAATTTTCAAAGTCTATCTTCCTCATTTGAAGTCGAACTTCAACATTTCTTGTATATTTTAGTGAGTTCGCATCTAACTTTATCAGATATCGTCGAATATCATCCATTGAAGCCCATTGAGGTCAATTGTCACTTTGTGTTAATTGAAAATTTTCAAAGTCTATCTTCCTCATTTGAAGTCGAATTTCAACATTTCTTATATATTGAGTGAGTTCGTCTAACTGTCAGATATCATCGAAAAACATCTTTTGAAGCCCATTAAAGCCAACTGTCACTTTGTGTTAATTGAAAATTTTCTAAGTCTATCTTCCTCATTTGAAGTCGAATTTCAACATTTCTTATATATTTGAGTGAGTTCGCATCTAACACTGTCAGATATCGTCGAATAACATCCATTGAAGCCCATTGAAGTCAACTGTCACTTTGTGTTAATTGAAAATTTTCAAAGTCTATCTTCCTCATTTGAAGTCGAACTTCAACATTTCTTGTATATTTTAGTGAGTTCGCATCTAACTTTGTCAGATATCGTCGAATATCATCCATTGAAGCCCATTGAGGTCAACTGTCACTTTGTGTTAATTGAAAATTTTTAAAGTCTATCTTCCTCATTTGAAGTCGAATTTCAACATTTCTCATATGTTTGAGTGAGTTCGCATCTAACTCTGTCAGATATCGTCGAATAACATCCATTGAAGCCCATTGAAGCCAACTGTCACTTTGTGTTAATTGAAAATTTTCAAAGTCTATCTTCCTCATTTGAAGTCGAATTTCAACATTTCTTATATATTTGAGTGAGTTCGCATCTAACTTTGTCAGATATCGTCGAATAGCATCCATTGAAGCCAATTGAGGTCAACTGTCACTTTGTGTTAATTGAAAATTTTCTAAGTCTATCTTCCTCATTTGAAGTCGAATTTCAACATTTCTCATATGTTTGAGTGAGTTCGCATCTAACTCTGTCAGATATCGTCGAATAACATCCATTGAAGCCCATTGAAGCCAACTGTCACTTTGTGTTAATTGAAAATTTTCAAAGTCTATCTTCCTCATTTGAAGTCGAATTTCAACATTTCTTATATATTTGAGTGAGTTCGCATCTAACTTTGTCAGATATCGTCGAATAGCATCCATTGAATCCCATTGAGGTCAACTGTCACTTTGTGTTAATTGAAAATTTTCAAAGTCTATCTTCCTCATTTGAAGTCGAATTTCAACATTTCTCATATGTTTGAGTGAGTTTGCGTCTAACTTTGTCAGATATCTTCGAAAAACATCCATTGAAGCCCATTGAAGTCAACTGTCACTTTGTGTTAATTGAAAATTTTCAAAGTCTATCTTCCTCATTTGAAGTCGAATTTCAACATTTCTTATATATTTGAGTGAGTTCGCATCTAACACTGTCAGATATCGTCGAATAACATCCATTGAAGCCCATTGAAGTCAACTGTCACTTTGTGTTAATTGAAAATTTTCAAAGTCTATCTTCCTCAATTGAAGTCGAACTTCAACATTTCTTGTATATTTTAGTGAGTTCGCATCTAGCTTTGTCAGATATCGTCGAATATCATCCATTGAAGCCCATTGAGGTCAACTGTCACTTTGTGTTAATTGAAAATTTTCAAAGTCTATCTTCCTCATTTGAAGTCGAATTTCAACATTTCTTATATATTGAGTGAGTTCGTCTAACTGTCAGATATCATCGAAAAACATCTTTTGAAGCCCATTGAAGCCAACTGTCACTTTGTGTTAATTGAAAATTTTCTAAGTCTATCTTCCTCATTTGAAGTCGAATTTCAAAATTTCTTATATATTTGAGTGAGTTCGCATCTAACACTGTCAGATATCGTCGAATAACATCCATTGAAGCCCATTGAAGTCAACTGTCACTTTGTGTTAATTGAAAATTTTCAAAGTCTATCTTCCTCATTTGAAGTCGAACTTCAACATTTCTTGTATATTTTAGTGAGTTCGCATCTAACTTTGTCAGATATCGTCGAATATCATCCATTGAAGCCCATTGAGGTCAACTGTCACTTTGTGTTAATTGAAAATTTTTAAAGTCTATCTTCCTAATTTGAAGTCGAATTTTAACATTTCTTATATATTTGAGTGAGTTCGTATCTAGCTTTGTCAGATATCGTCGAATAGCATCCATTGAAGCCCATTGAGGTCAACTGTCACTTTGTGTTAATTGAAAATTTTCAAAGTCTATCTTCCTCATTTGAAGTCGAACTTCAACATTACTTGTATATTTTAGTGAGTTCGCATCTAACTTTGTCAGATATCGTCGAATATCATCCATTGAAGCCCATTGAGGTCAACTGTCACTTTGTGTTAATTGAAAATTTTCAAAGTCTATCTTCCTCATTTGAAGTCGAATTTCAACATTTCTCATATATTTGAGTGAGTTTGCGTCTAACTTTGTCAGATATCTTCGAAAAACATCCATTAAAGCCCATTGAAGTCAACTGTCACTTTGTGTTAATTGAAAATTTTCAAAGTCTATCTTCCTCATTTGAAGTCGAATTTCAACATTTCTCATATATTTGAGTGAGTTCGCATCTAACTCTGTCAGATATCGTCGAATAACATCCATTCAAGCCCATTGAAGTCAACTGTCACTTTGTGTTACTTGAAAATTTTCAAAGTCTATCTTCCTCATTTGAAGTCGAAGTTCAACATTTCTTGTATATTTTAGTGAGTTCGCATCTAACTTTGTCAGATATCGTCGAATTTCATCCATTGAAGCCCATTGAGGTCAACTGTCACTTTGTGTTAATTGAAAATTTTCTAAGTCTATCTTCCTCATTTGAAGTCGAATTTTAACATTTCTTATATATTTGAGTGAGTTCTCATCTAACTCTGTCAGATATCGTCGAATAACATCCATTGAAGCCCATTGAAGTCAACTGTCACTTTGTGTTAATTGAAAATTTTCAAAGTCTATCTTCCTCATTTGAAGTCGAACTTCAACATTTCTTGTATATTTTAGTGAGTTCGCATCTAGCTTTGTCAGATATCGTCGAATATCATCCATTGAAGCCCATTGAGGTCAACTGTCACTTTGTGTTAATTGAAAATTTTCAAAGTCTATCTTCCTCATTTGAAGTCGAACTTCAACATTTCTTGTATATTTTAGTGAGTTCGCATCTAGCTTTGTCAGATATCGTCGATTATCATCCATTGAAGCCCATTGAGGTCAACTGTCACTTTGTGTTAATTGAAAATTTTCAAAGTCTATCTTCCTCATTTGAAGTCGAACTTCAACATTTCTTGTATATTTTAGTGAGTTCGCATCTAGCTTTGTCAGATATCGTCGAATATCATCCATTGAAGCCCATTGAGGTCAACTGTCACTTTGTGTTAATTGAAAATTTTCAAAGTCTATCTTCCTCATTTGAAGTCGAACTTCAACATTTCTTGTATATTTTAGTGAGTTCGCATCTAACTTTGTCAGATATCTTCGAAAAACATCCATTGAAGCCCATTGAAGTCAACTGTCACTTTGTGTTAATTGAAAATTTTCAAAGTCTATCTTCCTCATTTGAAGTCGAATTTCAACATTTCTTATATATTTGAGTGAGTTCGCATCTAACACTGTCAGATATCGTCGAATAACATCCATTGAAGCCCATTGAAGTCAACTGTCACTTTGTGTTAATTGAAAATTTTCAGTCTATCTTCCTCATTTGAAGTCGAACTTCAACATTTCTTGTATATTTTAGTGAGTTCTCATCTAGCTTTGTCAGATATCGTCGAATATCATCCATTGAAGCCCATTGAGGTCAACTGTCACTTTGTGTTAATTGAAAATTTTCAAAGTCTATCTTCCTCATTTGAAGTCGAATTTTAACATTTCTTATATATTTGAGTGAGTTGGCATCTAACTTTGTCAGATATCGTCGATTAACATCCATTGAAGCCCATTGAAGTCAACTGTCACTTTGTGTTAATTGAAAATTTTCTAAGTCTATCTTCCTCATTTGAAGTCGAATTTCAACATTTCTTATATATTGAGTGAGTTCGTCTAACTGTCAGATATCATCGAAAAACATCTTTTGAAGCCCATTGAAGCCAACTGTCACTTTGTGTTAATTGAAAATTTTCTAAGTCTATCTTCCTCATTTGAAGTCGAATTTCAACATTTTTTATATATTTGAGTGAGTTCGCATCTAACACTGTCAGATATCGCCGAATAACATCCATTGAAGCCCATTGAAGTCAATTGTCACTTTGTGTTAATTGAAAATTTTCAAAGTCTATCTTCCTCATTTGAAGTCGAACTTCAACATTTCTTGTATATTTTAGTGAGTTCGCATCTAACTTTGTCAGATATCGTCGAATATCATCCATTGAAGCCCATTGAGGTCAACTGCCACTTTGTGTTAATTGAAAATTTTTAAAGTCTATCTTCCTAATTTGAAGTCGAATTTTAACATTTCTTATATATTTGAGTGAGTTCGTATCTAGCTTTGTCAGATATCGTCGAATAGCATCCATTGAAGCCCATTGAGGTCAACTGTCACTTTGTGTTAATTGAAAATTTTCAAAGTCTATCTTCCTCATTTGAAGTCGAACTTCAACATTTCTTGTATATTTTAGTGAGTTCGCATCTAGCTTTGTCAGATATCGTCGAATATCATCCATTGAAGCCCATTGAGGTCAACTGTCACTTTGTGTTAATTGAAAATTTTCAAAGTCTATCTTCCTCATTTGAAGTCGAACTTCAACATTTCTTGTATATTTTAGTGAGTTCGCATCTAACTTTGTCAGATATCTTCGAAAAACATCCATTGAAGCCCATTGAAGTCAACTGTCACTTTGTGTTATTTGAAAATTTTCAAAGTCTATCTTCCTCATTTGAAGTCGAATTTCAACATTTCTTATATATTTGAGTGAGTTCGCATCTAACACTGTCAGATATCGTCGAATAACATCCATTGAAGCCCATTGAAGTCAACTGTCACTTTGTGTTAATTGAAAATTTTCAAAGTCTATCTTCCTCATTTGAAGTCGAACTTCAACATTTCTTGTATATTTTAGTGAGTTCGCATCTAGCTTTGTCAGATATCGTCGAATATCATCCATTGAAGCCCATTGAGGTCAACTGTCACTTTGTGTTAATTGAAAATTTTCAAAGTCTATCTTCCTCATTTGAAGTCGAATTTTAACATTTCTTATATATTTGAGTGAGTTCGCATCTAACTTTGTCAGATATCGTCGATTAACATCCATTGAAGCCCATTGAAGTCAACTGTCACTTTGTGTTAATTGAAAATTTTCTAAGTCTATCTTCCTCATTTGAAGTCGAATTTCAACATTTCTTATATATTGAGTGAGTTCGTCTAACTGTCAGATATCATCGAAAAACATCTTTTGAAGCCCATTGAAGCCAACTGTCACTTTGTGTTAATTGAAAATTTTCTAAGTCTATCTTCCTCATTTGAAGTCGAATTTCAACATTTCTTATATATTTGAGTGAGTTCGCATCTAACACTGTCAGATATCGCCGAATAACATCCATTGAAGCCCATTGAAGTCAACTGTCACTTTGTGTTAATTGAAAATTTTCAAAGTCTATCTTCCTCATTTGAAGTCGAACTTCAACATTTCTTGTATATTTTAGTGAGTTCGCATCTAACTTTGTCAGATATCGTCGAATATCATCCATTGAAGCCCATTGAGGTCAACTGTCACTTTGTGTTAATTGAAAATTTTTAAAGTCTATCTTCCTAATTTGAAGTCGAATTTTAACATTTCTTATATATTTGAGTGAGTTCGTATCTAGCTTTGTCAGATATCGTCGAATAGCATCCATTGAAGCCCATTGAGGTCAACTGTCACTTTGTGTTAATTGAAAATTTTCAAAGTCTATCTTCCTCATTTGAAGTCGAACTTCAACATTACTTGTATATTTTAGTGAGTTCGCATCTAACTTTGTCAGATATCGTCGAATATCATCCATTGAAGCCCATTGAGGTCAACTGTCACTTTGTGTTAATTGAAAATTTTCAAAGTCTATCTTCCTCATTTGAAGTCGAATTTCAACATTTCTCATATATTTGAGTGAGTTTGCGTCTAACTTTGTCAGATATCTTCGAAAAACATCCATTAAAGCCCATTGAAGTCAACTGTCACTTTGTGTTAATTGAAAATTTTCAAAGTCTATCTTCCTCATTTGAAGTCGAATTTCAACATTTCTCATATATTTGAGTGAGTTCGCATCTAACTCTGTCAGATATCGTCGAATAACATCCATTCAAGCCCATTGAAGTCAACTGTCACTTTGTGTTACTTGAAAATTTTCAAAGTCTATCTTCCTCATTTGAAGTCGAAGTTCAACATTTCTTGTATATTTTAGTGAGTTCGCATCTAACTATGTCAGATATCGTCGAATTTCATCCATTGAAGCCCATTGAGGTCAACTGTCACTTTGTGTTAATTGAAAATTTTCTAAGTCTATCTTCCTCATTTGAAGTCGAATTTTAACATTTCTTATATATTTGAGTGAGTTCTCATCTAACTCTGTCAGATATCGTCGAATAACATCCATTGAAGCCCATTGAAGTCAACTGTCACTTTGTGTTAATTGAAAATTTTCAAAGTCTATCTTCCTCATTTGAAGTCGAACTTCAACATTTCTTGTATATTTTAGTGAGTTCGCATCTAGCTTTGTCAGATATCGTCGAATATCATCCAGTGAAGCCCATTGAGGTCAACTGTCACTTTGTGTTAATTGAAAATTTTCAAAGTCTATCTTCCTCATTTGAAGTCGAACTTCAACATTTCTTGTATATTTTAGTGAGTTCGCATCTAGCTTTGTCAGATATCGTCGAATATCATCCATTGAAGCCCATTGAGGTCAACTGTCACTTTGTGTTAATTGAAAATTTTCAAAGTCTATCTTCCTCATTTGAAGTCGAACTTCAACATTTCTTGTATATTTTAGTGAGTTCGCATCTAGCTTTGTCAGATATCGTCGAATATCATCCATTGAAGCCCATTGAGGTCAACTGTCACTTTGTGTTAATTGAAAATTTTCAAAGTCTATCTTCCTCATTTGAAGTCGAACTTCAACATTTCTTGTATATTTTAGTGAGTTCGCATCTAACTTTGTCAGATATCTTCGAAAAACATCCATTGAAGCCCATTGAAGTCAACTGTCACTTTGTGTTAATTGAAAATTTTCAAAGTCTATCTTCCTCATTTGAAGTCGAATTTCAACATTTCTTATATATTTGAGTGAGTTCGCATCTAACACTGTCAGATATCGTCGAATAACATCCATTGAAGCCCATTGAAGTCAACTGTCACTTTGTGTTAATTGAAAATTTTCAGTCTATCTTCCTCATTTGAAGTCGAACTTCAACATTTCTTGTATATTTTAGTGAGTTCGCATCTAGCTTTGTCAGATATCGTCGAATATCATCCATTGAAGCCCATTGAGGTCAACTGTCACTTTGTGTTAATTGAAAATTTTCAAAGTCTATCTTCCTCATTTGAAGTCGAATTTTAACATTTCTTATATATTTGAGTGAGTTGGCATCTAACTTTGTCAGATATCGTCGATTAACATCCATTGAAGCCCATTGAAGTCAACTGTCACTTTGTGTTAATTGAAAATTTTCTAAGTCTATCTTCCTCATTTGAAGTCGAATTTCAACATTTCTTATATATTGAGTGAGTTCGTCTAACTGTCAGATATCATCGAAAAACATCTTTTGAAGCCCATTGAAGCCAACTGTCACTTTGTGTTAATTGAAAATTTTCTAAGTCTATCTTCCTCATTTGAAGTCGAATTTCAACATTTTTTATATATTTGAGTGAGTTCGCATCTAACACTGTCAGATATCGCCGAATAACATCCATTGAAGCCCATTGAAGTCAACTGTCACTTTGTGTTAATTGAAAATTTTCAAAGTCTATCTTCCTCATTTGAAGTCGAACTTCAACATTTCTTGTATATTTTAGTGAGTTCGCATCTAACTTTGTCAGATATCGTCGAATATCATCCATTGAAGCCCCTTGAGGTCAACTGCCACTTTGTGTTAATTGAAAATTTTTAAAGTCTATCTTCCTAATTTGAAGTCGAATTTTAACATTTCTTATATATTTGAGTGAGTTCGTATCTAGCTTTGTCAGATATCGTCGAATAGCATCCATTGAAGCCCATTGAGGTCAACTGTCACTTTGTGTTAATTGAAAATTTTCAAAGTCTATCTTCCTCATTTGAAGTCGAACTTCAACATTTCTTGTATATTTTAGTGAGTTCGCATCTAGCTTTGTCAGATATCGTCGAATATCATCCATTGAAGCCCATTGAGGTCAACTGTCACTTTGTGTTAATTGAAAATTTTCAAAGTCTATCTTCCTCATTTGAAGTCGAACTTCAACATTTCTTGTATATTTTAGTGAGTTCGCATCTAACTTTGTCAGATATCTTCGAAAAACATCCATTGAAGCCCATTGAAGTCAACTGTCACTTTGTGTTATTTGAAAATTTTCAAAGTCTATCTTCCTCATTTGAAGTCGAATTTCAACATTTCTTATATATTTGAGTGAGTTCGCATCTAACACTGTCAGATATCGTCGAATAACATCCATTGAAGCCCATTGAAGTCAACTGTCACTTTGTGTTAATTGAAAATTTTCAAAGTCTATCTTCCTCATTTGAAGTCGAACTTCAACATTTCTTGTATATTTTAGTGAGTTCGCATCTAGCTTTGTCAGATATCGTCGAATATCATCCATTGAAGCCCATTGAGGTCAACTGTCACTTTGTGTTAATTGAAAATTTTCAAAGTCTATCTTCCTCATTTGAAGTCGAATTTTAACATTTCTTATATATTTGAGTGAGTTCGCATCTAACTTTGTCAGATATCGTCGATTAACATCCATTGAAGCCCATTGAAGTCAACTGTCACTTTGTGTTAATTGAAAATTTTCTAAGTCTATCTTCCTCATTTGAAGTCGAATTTCAACATTTCTTATATATTGAGTGAGTTCGTCTAACTGTCAGATATCATCGAAAAACATCTTTTGAAGCCCATTGAAGCCAACTGTCACTTTGTGTTAATTGAAAATTTTCTAAGTCTATCTTCCTCATTTGAAGTCGAATTTCAACATTTCTTATATATTTGAGTGAGTTCGCATCTAACACTGTCAGATATCGCCGAATAACATCCAATGAAGCCCATTGAAGTCAACTGTCACTTTGTGTTAATTGAAAATTTTCAAAGTCTATCTTCCTCATTTGAAGTCGAACTTCAACATTTCTTGTATATTTTAGTGAGTTCGCATCTAACTTTGTCAGATATCGTCGAATATCATCCATTGAAGCCCATTGAGGTCAACTGTCACTTTGTGTTAATTGAAAATTTTTAAAGTCTATCTTCCTCATTTGAAGTCGAATTTCAACATTTCTCATATGTTTAAGTGAGTTCGCATCTAACTCTGTCAGATATCGTCGAATAACATCCATTGAAGCCCATTGAAGCCAACTGTCACTTTGTGTTAATTGAAAATTTTCAAAGTCTATCTTCCTCATTTGAAGTCGAATTTCAACATTTCTTATATATTTGAGTGAGTTCGCATCTAACTTTGTCAGATATCGTCGAATAGCATCCATTGAAGCCAATTGAGGTCAACTGTCACTTTGTGTTAATTGAAAATTTTCTAAGTCTATCTTCCTCATTTGAAGTCGAATTTCAACATTTCTCATATGTTTGAGTGAGTTCGCATCTAACTCTGTCAGATATCGTCGAATAACATCCATTGAAGCCCATTGAAGCCAACTGTCACTTTGTGTTAATTGAAAATTTTCAAAGTCTATCTTCCTCATTTGAAGTCGAATTTCAACATTTCTTATATATTTGAGTGAGTTCGCATCTAACTTTGTCAGATATCGTCGAATAGCATCCATTGAATCCCATTGAAGTCAACTGTCACTTTGTGTTAATTGAAAATTTTCAAAGTCTATCTTCCTCATTTGAAGTCGAACTTCAACATTTCTTGTATATTTTAGTGAGTTCGCATCTAACTTTGTCAGATATCGTCGAATATCATCCATTGAAGCCCATTGAGGTCAACTGTCACTTTGTGTTAATTGAAAATTTTTAAAGTCTATCTTCCTAATTTGAAGTCGAATTTTAACATTTCTTATATATTTGAGTGAGTTCGTATCTAGCTTTGTCAGATATCGTCGAATAGCATCCATTGAAGCCCATTGAGGTCAACTGTCACTTTGTGTTAATTGAAAATTTTCAAAGTCTATCTTCCTCATTTGAAGTCGAACTTCAACATTACTTGTATATTTTAGTGAGTTCGCATCTAACTTTGTCAGATATCGTCGAATATCATCCATTGAAGCCCATTGAGGTCAACTGTCACTTTGTGTTAATTGAAAATTTTCAAAGTCTATCTTCCTCATTTGAAGTCGAATTTCAACATTTCTCATATATTTGAGTGAGTTTGCGTCTAACTTTGTCAGATATCTTCGAAAAACATCCATTGAAGCCCATTGAAGTCAACTGTCACTTTGTGTTAATTGAAAATTTTCAAAGTCTATCTTCCTCATTTGAAGTCGAATTTCAACATTTCTTATATATTTGAGTGAGTTCGCATCTAACTCTGTCAGATATCGTCGAATAACATCCATTCAAGCCCATTGAAGTCAACTGTCACTTTGTGTTACTTGAAAATTTTCAAAGTCTATCTTCCTCATTTGAAGTCGAAGTTCAACATTTCTTGTATATTTTAGTGAGTTCGCATCTAACTTTGTCAGATATCGTCGAATTTCATCCATTGAAGCCCATTGAGGTCAACTGTCACTTTGTGTTAATTGAAAATTTTCTAAGTCTATCTTCCTCATTTGAAGTCGAATTTTAACATTTCTTATATATTTGAGTGAGTTCGCATCTAACTCTGTCAGATATCGTCGAATAACATCCATTGAAGCCCATTGAAGTCAACTGTCACTTTGTGTTAATTGAAAATTTTCTAAGTCTATCTTCCTCATTTGAAGTCGAATTTCAACATTTCTTATATATTGAGTGAGTTCGTCTAACTGTCAGATATCATCGAAAAACATCTTTTGAAGCCCATTGAAGCCAACTGTCACTTTGTGTTAATTGAAAATTTTCTAAGGCTATCTTCCTCATTTGAAGTCGAATTTCAACATTTCTTATATATTTGAGTGAGTTCGCATCTAACACTGTCAGATATCGTCGAATAACATCCATTGAAGCCCATTGAAGTCAACTGTCACTTTGTGTTAATTGAAAATTTTCAAAGTCTATCTTCCTCATTTGAAGTCGAACTTCAACATTTCTTGTATATTTTAGTGAGTTCGCATCTAACTTTGTCAGATATCGTCGAATATCATCCATTGAAGCCCATTGAGGTCAACTGTCACTTTGTGTTAATTGAAAATTTTTAAAGTCTATCTTCCTAATTTGAAGTCGAATTTTAACATTTCTTATATATTTGAGTGAGTTCGTATCTAGCTTTGTCAGATATCGTCGAATAGCATCCATTGAAGCCCATTGAGGTCAACTGTCACTTTGTGTTAATTGAAAATTTTCAAAGTCTATCTTCCTCATTTGAAGTCGAACTTCAACATTACTTGTATATTTTAGTGAGTTCGCATCTAACTTTGTCAGATATCGTCGAATATCATCCATTGAAGCCCATTGAGGTCAACTGTCACTTTGTGTTAATTGAAAATTTTCAAAGTCTATCTTCCTCATTTGAAGTCGAATTTCAACATTTCTCATATATTTGAGTGAGTTTGCGTCTAACTTTGTCAGATATCTTCGAAAAACATCCATTGAAGCCCATTGAAGTCAACTGTCACTTTGTGTTAATTGAAAATTTTCAAAGTCTATCTTCCTCATTTGAAGTCGAATTTCAACATTTCTTATATATTTGAGTGAGTTCGCATCTAACTCTGTCAGATATCGTCGAATAACATCCATTCAAGCCCATTGAAGTCAACTGTCACTTTGTGTTACTTGAAAATTTTCAAAGTCTATCTTCCTCATTTGAAGTCGAAGTTCAACATTTCTTGTATATTTTAGTGAGTTCGCATCTAACTTTGTCAGATATCGTCGAATTTCATCCATTGAAGCCCATTGAGGTCAACTGTCACTTTGTGTTAATTGAAAATTTTCTAAGTCTATCTTCCTCATTTGAAGTCGAATTTTAACATTTCTTATATATTTGAGTGAGTTCGTATCTAGCTTTGTCAGATATCGTCGAATAGCATCCATTGAAGCCCATTGAGGTCAACTGTCACTTTGTGTTAATTGAAAATTTTCAAAGTCTATCTTCCTCATTTGAAGTCGAACTTCAACATTACTTGTATATTTTAGTGAGTTCGCATCTAACTTTGTCAGATATCGTCGAATATCATCCATTGAAGCCCATTGAGGTCAACTGTCACTTTGTGTTAATTGAAAATTTTCAAAGTCTATCTTCCTAATTTGAAGTCGAATTCTAACATTTCTTATATATTTGAGTGAGTTCGCATCTAACTCTGTCAGATATCGTCGAATAACATCCATTGAAGCCCATTGAAGCCAACTGTCACTTTGTGTTAATTGAAAATTTTTAAAGTCTATCTTCCTAATTTGAAGTCGAATTTTAACATTTCTTATATATTTGAGTGAGTTCGTATCTAGCTTTGTCAGATATCGTCGAATATCATCCATTGAAGCCCATTGAGGTCAACTGTCACTTTGTGTTAATTGAAAATTTTCAAAGTCTATCTTCCTCATTTGAAGTCGAATTTCAACATTTCTTATATATTTGAGTGAGTTCGCATCTAACTCTGTCAGATATCGTCGAATAACATCCATTCAAGCCCATTGAAGTCAACTGTCACTTTGTGTTACTTGAAAATTTTCAAAGTCTATCTTCCTCATTTGAAGTCGAAGTTCAACATTTCTTGTATATTTTAGTGAGTTCGCATCTAACTTTGTCAGATATCGTCGAATTTCATCCATTGAAGCCCATTGAGGTCAACTGTCACTTTGTGTTAATTGAAAATTTTCTAAGTCTATCTTCCTCATTTGAAGTCGAATTTCAACATTTCTTATATATTTGAGTGAGTTCGCATCTAACTCTGTCAGATATCGTCGAATAACATCCATTGAAGCCCATTGAAGCCAACTGTCACTTTGTGTTAATTGAAAATTTTCAAAGTCTATCTTCCTCATTTGAAGTCGAACTTCAACATTTCTTGTATATTTTAGTGAGTTCGCATCTAACTTTGTCAGATATCGTCGAATATCATCCATTGAAGCCCATTGAGGTCAACTGTCACTTTGTGTTAATTGAAAATTTTTAAAGTCTATCTTCCCAATTTGAAGTCGAATTTCAACATTTCTTATATATTGAGTGAGTTCGTCTAACTGTCAGATATCATCGAAAAACATCTTTTGAAGCCCATTGAAGCCAACTGTCACTTTGTGTTAATTGAAAATTTTCTAAGTCTATCTTCCTCATTTGAAGTCGAATTTCAAAATTTCTTATATATTTGAGTGAGTTCGCATCTAACACTGTCAGATATCGTCGAATAACATCCATTGAAGCCCATTGAAATCAACTGTCACTTTGTGTTAATTGAAAATTTTCAAAGTCTATCTTCCTCATTTGAAGTCGAACTTCAACATTTCTTGTATATTTTAGTGAGTTCGCATCTAACTTTGTCAGATATCGTCGAATATCATCCATTGAAGCCAATTGAGGTCAACTGTCACTTTGTGTTAATTGAAAATTTTCTAAGTCTATCTTCCTCATTTGAAGTCGAATTTCAACATTTCTCATATGTTTGAGTGAGTTCGCATCTAACTCTGTCAGATATCGTCGAATAACATCCATTGAAGCCCATTGAAGCCAACTGTCACTTTGTGTTAATTGAAAATTTTTAAAGTCTATCTTCCTCATTTGAAGTCGAATTTCAACATTTCTTATATATTTGAGTGAGTTCGCATCTAACTTTGTCAGATATCGTCGAATAGCATCCATTGAATCCCATTGAGGTCAAGTGTCACTTTGTGTTAATTGAAAATTTTCAAAGTCTATCTTCCTCATTTGAAGTCGAATTTCAACATTTCTCATATGTTTGAGTGAGTTTGCGTCTAACTTTGTCAGATATCTTCGAAAAACATCCATTGAAGCCCATTGAAGTCAACTGTCACTTTGTGTTAATTGAAAATTTTCTAAGTCTATCTTCCTCATTTGAAGTCGAATTTCAACATTTCTTATATATTTGAGTGAGTTCGCATCTAACACTGTCAGATATCGTCGAATAACATCCATTGAAGCCCATTGAAGTCAACTGTCACTTTGTGTTAATTGAAAATTTTCAAAGTCTATCTTCCTCATTTGAAGTCGAACTTCAACATTTCTTGTATATTTTAGTGAGTTCGCATCTAGCTTTGTCAGATATCGTCGAATATCATCCATTGAAGCCCATTGAGGTCAACTGTCACTTTGTGTTAATTGAAAATTTTCAAAGTCTATCTTCCTCATTTGAAGTCGAATTTCAACATTTCTCATATGTTTGAGTGAGTTTGCGTCTAACTTTGTCAGATATCTTCGAAAAACATCCATTGAAGCCCATTGAAGTCAACTGTCACTTTGTGTTAATTGAAAATTTTCAAAGTCTATCTTCCTCATTTGAAGTCGAATTTCAACATTTCTTATATATTTGAGTGAGTTCGCATCTAACACTGTCAGATATCGTCGAATAACATCCATTGAAGCCCATTGAAGTCAACTGTCACTTTGTGATAATTGAAAATTTTCAAAGTCTATCTTCCTCGTTTGAAGTCGAACTTCAACATTTCTTGTATATTTTAGTGAGTTCGCATCTAGCTTTGTCAGATATCGTCGAATATCATCCATTGAAGCCCATTGAGGTCAACTGTCACTTTGTGTTAATTGAAAATTTTCAAAGTCTATCTTCCTCATTTGAAGTCGAATTTTAACATTTCTTATATATTTGAGTGAGTTCGCATCTAACTTTGTCAGATATCGTCGATTAACATCCATTGAAGCCCATTGAAGTCAACTGTCACTTTGTGTTAATTGAAAATTTTCTAAGTCTATCTTCCTCATTTGAAGTCGAATTTCAACATTTCTTATATATTGAGTGAGTTCGTCTAACTGTCAGATATCATCGAAAAACATCTTTTGAAGCCCATTGAAGCCAACTGTCACTTTGTGTTAATTGAAAATTTTCTAAGTCTATCTTCCTCATTTGAAGTCGAATTTCAAAATTTCTTATATATTTGAGTGAGTTCGCATCTAACACTGTCAGATATCGTCGAATAACATCCATTGAAGCCCATTGAAGTCAACTGTCACTTTGTGTTAATTGAAAATTTTCAAAGTCTATCTTCCTCATTTGAAGTCGAACTTCAACATTTCTTGTATATTTTAGTGAGTTCGCATCTAACTTTGTCAGATATCGTCGAATATCATCCATTGAAGCCCATTGAGGTCAACTGTCACTTTGTGTTAATTGAAAATTTTTAAAGTCTATCTTCCTAATTTGAAGTCGAATTTTAACATTTCTTATATATTTGAGTGAGTTCGTATCTAGCTTTGTCAGATATCGTCGAATAGCATCCATTGAAGCCCATTGAGGTCAACTGTCACTTTGTGTTAATTGAAAATTTTCAAAGTCTATCTTCCTCATTTGAAGTCGAACTTCAACATTACTTGTATATTTTAGTGAGTTCGCATCTAACTTTGTCAGATATCGTCGAATATCATCCATTGAAGCCCATTGAGGTCAACTGTCACTTTGTGTTAATTGAAAATTTTCAAAGTCTATCTTCCTCATTTGAAGTCGAATTTCAACATTTCTCATATATTTGAGTGAGTTTGCGTCTAACTTTGTCAGATATCTTCGAAAAACATCCATTGAAGCCCATTGAAGTCAACTGTCACTTTGTGTTAATTGAAAATTTTCAAAGTCTATCTTCCTCATTTGAAGTCGAATTTCAACATTTCTTATATATTTGAGTGAGTTCGCATCTAACTCTGTCAGATATCGTCGAATAACATCCATTCAAGCCCATTGAAGTCAACTGTCACTTTGTGTTACTTGAAAATTTTCAAAGTCTATCTTCCTCATTTGAAGTCGAAGTTCAACATTTCTTGTATATTTTAGTGAGTTCGCATCTAACTTTGTCAGATATCGTCGAATTTCATCCATTGAAGCCCATTGAGGTCAACTGTCACTTTGTGTTAATTGAAAATTTTCAAAGTCTATCTTCCTCATTTGAAGTCGAATTTCAACATTTCTTATATATTTGAGTGAGTTCGCATCTAACTCTGTCAGATATCGTCGAATAACATCCATTCAAGCCCATTGAAGTCAACTGTCACTTTGTGTTACTTGAAAATTTTCAAAGTCTATCTTCCTCATTTGAAGTCGAAGTTCAACATTTCTTGTATATTTTAGTGAGTTCGCATCTAACTTTGTCAGATATCGTCGAATTTCATCCATTGAAGCCCATTGAGGTCAACTGTCACTTTGTGTTAATTGAAAATTTTCTAAGTCTATCTTCCTCATTTGAAGTCGAATTTCAACATTTCTTATATATTGAGTGAGTTCGTCTAACTGTCAGATATCATCGAAAAACATCTTTTGAAGCCCATTGAAGCCAACTGTCACTTTGTGTTAATTGGAAATTTTCTAAGGCTATCTTCCTCATTTGAAGTCGAATTTCAACATTTCTTATATATTTGAGTGAGTTCGCATCTAACACTGTCAGATATCGTCGAATAACATCCATTGAAGCCCATTGAAGTCAACTGTCACTTTGTGTTAATTGAAAATTTTCAAAGTCTATCTTCCTCATTTGAAGTCGAACTTCAACATTTCTTGTATATTTTAGTGAGTTCGCATCTAACTTTGTCAGATATCGTCGAATATCATCCATTGAAGCCCATTGAGGTCAACTGTCACTTTGTGTTAATTGAAAATTTTTAAAGTCTATCTTCCTAATTTGAAGTCGAATTTTAACATTTCTTGTATATTTTAGTGAGTTCGCATCTAACTTTGTCAGATATCGTCGAATATCATCCATTGAAGCCCATTGAGGTCAACTGTCACTTTGTGTTAATTGAAAATTTTTAAAGTCTATCTTCCTAATTTGAAGTCGAATTTTAACATTTCTTATATATTTGAGTGAGTTCGTATCTAGCTTTGTCAGATATCGTCGAATAGCATCCATTGAAGCCCATTGAGGTCAACTGTCACTTTGTGTTAATTGAAAATTTTCAAAGTCTATCTTCCTCATTTGAAGTCGAACTTCAACATTACTTGTATATTTTAGTGAGTTCGCATCTAACTTTGTCAGATATCGTCGAATATCATCCATTGAAGCCCATTGAGGTCAACTGTCACTTTGTGTTAATTGAAAATTTTCAAAGTCTATCTTCCTCATTTGAAGTCGAATTTCAACATTTCTCATATATTTGAGTGAGTTTGCGTCTAACTTTGTCAGATATCTTCGAAAAACATCCATTGAAGCCCATTGAAGTCAACTGTCACTTTGTGTTAATTGAAAATTTTCAAAGTCTATCTTCCTCATTTGAAGTCGAATTTCAACATTTCTTATATATTTGAGTGAGTTCGCATCTAACTCTGTCAGATATCGTCGAATAACATCCATTCAAGCCCATTGAAGTCAACTGTCACTTTGTGTTACTTGAAAATTTTCAAAGTCTATCTTCCTCATTTGAAGTCGAAGTTCAACATTTCTTGTATATTTTAGTGAGTTCGCATCTAACTTTGTCAGATATCGTCGAATTTCATCCATTGAAGCCCATTGAGGTCAACTGTCACTTTGTGTTAATTGAAAATTTTCAAAGTCTATCTTCCTCATTTGAAGTCGAATTTCAACATTTCTTATATATTTGAGTGAGTTCGCATCTAACTCTGTCAGATATCGTCGAATAACATCCATTCAAGCCCATTGAAGTCAACTGTCACTTTGTGTTACTTGAAAATTTTCAAAGTCTATCTTCCTCATTTGAAGTCGAAGTTCAACATTTCTTGTATATTTTAGTGAGTTCGCATCTAACTTTGTCAGATATCGTCGAATTTCATCCATTGAAGCCCATTGAGGTCAACTGTCACTTTGTGTTAATTGAAAATTTTCTAAGTCTATCTTCCTCATTTGAAGTCGAATTTCAACATTTCTTATATATTGAGTGAGTTCGTCTAACTGTCAGATATCATCGAAAAACATCTTTTGAAGCCCATTGAAGCCAACTGTCACTTTGTGTTAATTGGAAATTTTCTAAGGCTATCTTCCTCATTTGAAGTCGAATTTCAACATTTCTTATATATTTGAGTGAGTTCGCATCTAACACTGTCAGATATCGTCGAATAACATCCATTGAAGCCCATTGAAGTCAACTGTCACTTTGTGTTAATTGAAAATTTTCAAAGTCTATCTTCCTCATTTGAAGTCGAACTTCAACATTTCTTGTATATTTTAGTGAGTTCGCATCTAACTTTGTCAGATATCGTCGAATATCATCCATTGAAGCCCATTGAGGTCAACTGTCACTTTGTGTTAATTGAAAATTTTTAAAGTCTATCTTCCTAATTTGAAGTCGAATTTTAACATTTCTTATATATTTGAGTGAGTTCGTATCTAGCTTTGTCAGATATCGTCGAATAGCATCCATTGAAGCCCATTGAGGTCAACTGTCACTTTGTGTTAATTGAAAATTTTCAAAGTCTATCTTCCTCATTTGAAGTCGAACTTCAACATTACTTGTATATTTTAGTGAGTTCGCATCTAACTTTGTCAGATATCGTCGAATATCATCCATTGAAGCCCATTGAGGTCAACTGTCACTTTGTGTTAATTGAAAATTTTCAAAGTCTATCTTCCTAATTTGAAGTCGAATTTTAACATTTCTTATATATTTGAGTGAGTTCGCATCTAACTCTGTCAGATATCGTCGAATAACATCCATTGAAGCCCATTGAAGCCAACTGTCACTTTGTGTTAATTGAAAATTTTTAAAATCTATCTTCCTAATTTGAAGTCGAATTTTAACATTTCTTATATATTTGAGTGAGTTCGTATCTAGCTTTGTCAGATATCGTCGAATATCATCCATTGAAGCCCATTGAGGTCAACTGTCACTTTGTGTTAATTGAAAATTTTCAAAGTCTATCTTCCTCATTTGAAGTCGAATTTCAACATTTCTTATATATTTGAGTGAGTTCGCATCTAACACTGTCAGATATCGTCGAATAACATCCATTGAAGCCCATTGAAGTCAACTGTCACTTTGTGTTAATTGAAAATTTTCAAAGTCTATCTTCCTCATTTGAAGTCGAACTTCAACATTTCTTGTATATTTTAGTGAGTTCGCATCTAGCTTTGTCAGATATCGTCGAATATCATCCATTGAAGCCCATTGAGGTCAACTGTCACTTTGTGTTAATTGAAAATTTTCAAAGTCTATCTTCCTCATTTGAAGTCGAATTTTAACATTTCTTATATATTTGAGTGAGTTCGCATCTAACTTTGTCAGATATCGTCGATTAACATCCATTGAAGCCCATTGAAGTCAACTGTCACTTTGTGTTACTTGAAAATTTTCAAAGTCTATCTTCCTCATTTGAAGTCGAAGTTCAACATTTCTTGTATATTTTAGTGAGTTCGCATCTAACTTTGTCAGATATCGTCGAATTTCATCCATTGAAGCCCATTGAGGTCAACTGTCACTTTGTGTTAATTGAAAATTTTCTAAGTCTATCTTCCTCATTTGAAGTCGAATTTCAACATTTCTTATATATTGAGTGAGTTCGTCTAACTGTCAGATATCATCGAAAAACATCTTTTGAAGCCCATTGAAGCCAACTGTCACTTTGTGTTAATTGGAAATTTTCTAAGGCTATCTTCCTCATTTGAAGTCGAATTTCAACAGTTCTTATATATTTGAGTGAGTTCGCATCTAACACTGTCAGATATCGTCGAATAACATCCATTGAAGCCCATTGAAGTCAACTGTCACTTTGTGTTAATTGAAAATTTTCAAAGTCTATCTTCCTCATTTGAAGTCGAACTTCAACATTTCTTGTATATTTTAGTGAGTTCGCATCTAGCTTTGTCAGATATCGTCGAATATCATCCATTGAAGCCCATTGAGGTCAACTGTCACTTTGTGTTAATTGAAAATTTTCAAAGTCTATCTTCCTCATTTGAAGTCGAATTTTAACATTTCTTATATATTTGAGTGAGTTCGCATCTAACTTTGTCAGATATCGTCGATTAACATCCATTGAAGCCCATTGAAGTCAACTGTCACTTTGTGTTACTTGAAAATTTTCAAAGTCTATCTTCCTCATTTGAAGTCGAAGTTCAACATTTCTTGTATATTTTAGTGAGTTCGCATCTAACTTTGTCAGATATCGTCGAATTTCATCCATTGAAGCCCATTGAGGTCAACTGTCACTTTGTGTTAATTGAAAATTTTCTAAGTCTATCTTCCTCATTTGAAGTCGAATTTCAACATTTCTTATATATTGAGTGAGTTCGTCTAACTGTCAGATATCATCGAAAAACATCTTTTGAAGCCCATTGAAGCCAACTGTCACTTTGTGTTAATTGGAAATTTTCTAAGGCTATCTTCCTCATTTGAAGTCGAATTTCAACAGTTCTTATATATTTGAGTGAGTTCGCATCTAACACTGTCAGATATCGTCGAATAACATCCATTGAAGCCCATTGAAGTCAACTGTCACTTTGTGTTAATTGAAAATTTTCAAAGTCTATCTTCCTCATTTGAAGTCGAACTTCAACATTTCTTGTATATTTTAGTGAGTTCGCATCTAACTTTGTCAGATATCGTCGAATATCATCCATTGAAGCCCATTGAGGTCAACTGTCACTTTGTGTTAATTGAAAATTTTTAAAGTCTATCTTCCTAATTTGAAGTCGAATTTTAACATTTCTTATATATTTGAGTGAGTTCGTATCTAGCTTTGTCAGATATCGTCGAATAGCATCCATTGAAGCCCATTGAGGTCAACTGTCACTTTGTGTTAATTGAAAATTTTCAAAGTCTATCTTCCTCATTTGAAGTCGAACTTCAACATTACTTGTATATTTTAGTGAGTTCGCATCTAACTTTGTCAGATATCGTCGAATTTCATCCATTGAAGCCCATTGAGGTCAACTGTCACTTTGTGTTAATTGAAAATTTTCTAAGTCTATCTTCCTCATTTGAAGTCGAATTTCAACATTTCTTATATATTGAGTGAGTTCGTCTAACTGTCAGATATCATCGAAAAACATCTTTTGAAGCCCATTGAAGCCAACTGTCACTTTGTGTTAATTGGAAATTTTCTAAGGCTATCTTCCTCATTTGAAGTCGAATTTCAACATTTCTTATATATTTGAGTGAGTTCGCATCTAACACTGTCAGATATCGTCGAATAACATCCATTGAAGCCCATTGAAGTCAACTGTCACTTTGTGTTAATTGAAAATTTTCAAAGTCTATCTTCCTCATTTGAAGTCGAACTTCAACATTTCTTGTATATTTTAGTGAGTTCGCATCTAACTTTGTCAGATATCGTCGAATATCATCCATTGAAGCCCATTGAGGTCAACTGTCACTTTGTGTTAATTGAAAATTTTTAAAGTCTATCTTCCTAATTTGAAGTCGAATTTTAACATTTCTTATATATTTGAGTGAGTTCGTATCTAGCTTTGTCAGATATCGTCGAATAGCATCCATTGAAGCCCATTGAGGTCAACTGTCACTTTGTGTTAATTGAAAATTTTCAAAGTCTATCTTCCTCATTTGAAGTCGAACTTCAACATTACTTGTATATTTTAGTGAGTTCGCATCTAACTTTGTCAGATATCGTCGAATATCATCCATTGAAGCCCATTGAGGTCAACTGTCACTTTGTGTTAATTGAAAATTTTCAAAGTCTATCTTCCTAATTTGAAGTCGAATTTTAACATTTCTTATATATTTGAGTGAGTTCGCATCTAACTCTGTCAGATATCGTCGAATAACATCCATTGAAGCCCATTGAAGCCAACTGTCACTTTGTGTTAATTGAAAATTTTTAAAATCTATCTTCCTAATTTGAAGTCGAATTTTAACATTTCTTATATATTTGAGTGAGTTCGTATCTAGCTTTGTCAGATATCGTCGAATATCATCCATTGAAGCCCATTGAGGTCAACTGTCACTTTGTGTTAATTGAAAATTTTCAAAGTCTATCTTCCTCATTTGAAGTCGAATTTCAACATTTCTTATATATTTGAGTGAGTTCGCATCTAACACTGTCAGATATCGTCGAATAACATCCATTGAAGCCCATTGAAGTCAACTGTCACTTTGTGTTAATTGAAAATTTTCAAAGTCTATCTTCCTCATTTGAAGTCGAACTTCAACATTTCTTGTATATTTTAGTGAGTTCGCATCTAGCTTTGTCAGATATCGTCGAATATCATCCATTGAAGCCCATTGAGGTCAACTGTCACTTTGTGTTAATTGAAAATTTTCAAAGTCTATCTTCCTCATTTGAAGTCGAATTTTAACATTTCTTATATATTTGAGTGAGTTCGCATCTAACTTTGTCAGATATCGTCGATTAACATCCATTGAAGCCCATTGAAGTCAACTGTCACTTTGTGTTACTTGAAAATTTTCAAAGTCTATTTTCCTCATTTGAAGTCGAAGTTCAACATTTCTTGTATATTTTAGTGAGTTCGCATCTAACTTTGTCAGATATCGTCGAATTTCATCCATTGAAGCCCATTGAGGTCAACTGTCACTTTGTGTTAATTGAAAATTTTCTAAGTCTATCTTCCTCATTTGAAGTCGAATTTCAACATTTCTTATATATTGAGTGAGTTCGTCTAACTGTCAGATATCATCGAAAAACATCTTTTGAAGCCCATTGAAGCCAACTGTCACTTTGTGTTAATTGGAAATTTTCTAAGGCTATCTTCCTCATTTGAAGTCGAATTTCAACAGTTCTTATATATTTGAGTGAGTTCGCATCTAACACTGTCAGATATCGTCGAATAACATCCATTGAAGCCCATTGAAGTCAACTGTCACTTTGTGTTAATTGAAAATTTTCAAAGTCTATCTTCCTCATTTGAAGTCGAACTTCAACATTTCTTGTATATTTTAGTGAGTTCGCATCTAGCTTTGTCAGATATCGTCGAATATCATCCATTGAAGCCCATTGAGGTCAACTGTCACTTTGTGTTAATTGAAAATTTTCAAAGTCTATCTTCCTCATTTGAAGTCGAATTTTAACATTTCTTATATATTTGAGTGAGTTCGCATCTAACTTTGTCAGATATCGTCGATTAACATCCATTGAAGCCCATTGAAGTCAACTGTCACTTTGTGTTACTTGAAAATTTTCAAAGTCTATCTTCCTCATTTGAAGTCGAAGTTCAACATTTCTTGTATATTTTAGTGAGTTCGCATCTAACTTTGTCAGATATCGTCGAATTTCATCCATTGAAGCCCATTGAGGTCAACTGTCACTTTGTGTTAATTGAAAATTTTCTAAGTCTATCTTCCTCATTTGAAGTCGAATTTCAACATTTCTTATATATTGAGTGAGTTCGTCTAACTGTCAGATATCATCGAAAAACATCTTTTGAAGCCCATTGAAGCCAACTGTCACTTTGTGTTAATTGGAAATTTTCTAAGGCTATCTTCCTCATTTGAAGTCGAATTTCAACAGTTCTTATATATTTGAGTGAGTTCGCATCTAACACTGTCAGATATCGTCGAATAACATCCATTGAAGCCCATTGAAGTCAACTGTCACTTTGTGTTAATTGAAAATTTTCAAAGTCTATCTTCCTCATTTGAAGTCGAACTTCAACATTTCTTGTATATTTTAGTGAGTTCGCATCTAACTTTGTCAGATATCGTCGAATATCATCCATTGAAGCCCATTGAGGTCAACTGTCACTTTGTGTTAATTGAAAATTTTTAAAGTCTATCTTCCTAATTTGAAGTCGAATTTTAACATTTCTTATATATTTGAGTGAGTTCGTATCTAGCTTTGTCAGATATCGTCGAATAGCATCCATTGAAGCCCATTGAGGTCAACTGTCACTTTGTGTTAATTGAAAATTTTCAAAGTCTATCTTCCTCATTTGAAGTCGAACTTCAACATTACTTGTATATTTTAGTGAGTTCGCATCTAACTTTGTCAGATATCGTCGAATATCATCCATTGAAGCCCATTGAGGTCAACTGTCACTTTGTGTTAATTGAAAATTTTCAAAGTCTATCTTCCTAATTTGAAGTCGAATTTTAACATTTCTTATATATTTGAGTGAGTTCGCATCTAACTCTGTCAGATATCGTCGAATAACATCCATTGAAGCCCATTGAAGCCAACTGTCACTTTGTGTTAATTGAAAATTTTTAAAATCTATCTTCCTAATTTGAAGTCGAATTTTAACATTTCTTATATATTTGAGTGAGTTCGTATCTAGCTTTGTCAGATATCGTCGAATATCATCCATTGAAGCCCATTGAGGTCAACTGTCACTTTGTGTTAATTGAAAATTTTCAAAGTCTATCTTCCTCATTTGAAGTCGAATTTCAACATTTCTTATATATTTGAGTGAGTTCGCATCTAACACTGTCAGATATCGTCGAATAACATCCATTGAAGCCCATTGAAGTCAACTGTCACTTTGTGTTAATTGAAAATTTTCAAAGTCTATCTTCCTCATTTGAAGTCGAACTTCAACATTTCTTGTATATTTTAGTGAGTTCGCATCTAGCTTTGTCAGATATCGTCGAATATCATCCATTGAAGCCCATTGAGGTCAACTGTCACTTTGTGTTAATTGAAAATTTTCAAAGTCTATCTTCCTCATTTGAAGTCGAATTTTAACATTTCTTATATATTTGAGTGAGTTCGCATCTAACTTTGTCAGATATCGTCGATTAACATCCATTGAAGCCCATTGAAGTCAACTGTCACTTTGTGTTACTTGAAAATTTTCAAAGTCTATTTTCCTCATTTGAAGTCGAAGTTCAACATTTCTTGTATATTTTAGTGAGTTCGCATCTAACTTTGTCAGATATCGTCGAATTTCATCCATTGAAGCCCATTGAGGTCAACTGTCACTTTGTGTTAATTGAAAATTTTCTAAGTCTATCTTCCTCATTTGAAGTCGAATTTCAACATTTCTTATATATTGAGTGAGTTCGTCTAACTGTCAGATATCATCGAAAAACATCTTTTGAAGCCCATTGAAGCCAACTGTCACTTTGTGTTAATTGGAAATTTTCTAAGGCTATCTTCCTCATTTGAAGTCGAATTTCAACAGTTCTTATATATTTGAGTGAGTTCGCATCTAACACTGTCAGATATCGTCGAATAACATCCATTGAAGCCCATTGAAGTCAACTGTCACTTTGTGTTAATTGAAAATTTTCAAAGTCTATCTTCCTCATTTGAAGTCGAACTTCAACATTTCTTGTATATTTTAGTGAGTTCGCATCTAGCTTTGTCAGATATCGTCGAATATCATCCATTGAAGCCCATTGAGGTCAACTGTCACTTTGTGTTAATTGAAAATTTTCAAAGTCTATCTTCCTCATTTGAAGTCGAATTTTAACATTTCTTATATATTTGAGTGAGTTCGCATCTAACTTTGTCAGATATCGTCGATTAACATCCATTGAAGCCCATTGAAGTCAACTGTCACTTTGTGTTACTTGAAAATTTTCAAAGTCTATCTTCCTCATTTGAAGTCGAAGTTCAACATTTCTTGTATATTTTAGTGAGTTCGCATCTAACTTTGTCAGATATCGTCGAATTTCATCCATTGAAGCCCATTGAGGTCAACTGTCACTTTGTGTTAATTGAAAATTTTCTAAGTCTATCTTCCTCATTTGAAGTCGAATTTCAACATTTCTTATATATTGAGTGAGTTCGTCTAACTGTCAGATATCATCGAAAAACATCTTTTGAAGCCCATTGAAGCCAACTGTCACTTTGTGTTAATTGGAAATTTTCTAAGGCTATCTTCCTCATTTGAAGTCGAATTTCAACAGTTCTTATATATTTGAGTGAGTTCGCATCTAACACTGTCAGATATCGTCGAATAACATCCATTGAAGCCCATTGAAGTCAACTGTCACTTTGTGTTAATTGAAAATTTTCAAAGTCTATCTTCCTCATTTGAAGTCGAACTTCAACATTTCTTGTATATTTTAGTGAGTTCGCATCTAACTTTGTCAGATATCGTCGAATATCATCCATTGAAGCCCATTGAGGTCAACTGTCACTTTGTGTTAATTGAAAATTTTTAAAGTCTATCTTCCTAATTTGAAGTCGAATTTTAACATTTCTTATATATTTGAGTGAGTTCGTATCTAGCTTTGTCAGATATCGTCGAATAGCATCCATTGAAGCCCATTGAGGTCAACTGTCACTTTGTGTTAATTGAAAATTTTCAAAGTCTATCTTCCTCATTTGAAGTCGAACTTCAACATTACTTGTATATTTTAGTGAGTTCGCATCTAACTTTGTCAGATATCGTCGAATATCATCCAGTGAAGCCCATTGAGGTCAACTGTCACTTTGTGTTAATTGAAAATTTTCAAAGTCTATCTTCCTAATTTGAAGTCGAATTTCAACATTTCTTATATATTGAGTGAGTTCGTCTAACTGTCAGATATCATCGAAAAACATCTTTTGAAGCCCATTGAAGCCAACTGTCACTTTGTGTTAATTGGAAATTTTCTAAGGCTATCTTCCTCATTTGAAGTCGAATTTCAACAGTTCTTATATATTTGAGTGAGTTCGCATCTAACACTGTCAGATATCGTCGAATAACATCCATTGAAGCCCATTGAAGTCAACTGTCACTTTGTGTTAATTGAAAATTTTCAAAGTCTATCTTCCTCATTTGAAGTCGAACTTCAACATTTCTTGTATATTTTAGTGAGTTCGCATCTAACTTTGTCAGATATCGTCGAATATCATCCATTGAAGCCCATTGAGGTCAACTGTCACTTTGTGTTAATTGAAAATTTTTAAAGTCTATCTTCCTAATTTGAAGTCGAATTTTAACATTTCTTATATATTTGAGTGAGTTCGTATCTAGCTTTGTCAGATATCGTCGAATAGCATCCATTGAAGCCCATTGAGGTCAACTGTCACTTTGTGTTAATTGAAAATTTTCAAAGTCTATCTTCCTCATTTGAAGTCGAACTTCAACATTACTTGTATATTTTAGTGAGTTCGCATCTAACTTTGTCAGATATCGTCGAATATCATCCATTGAAGCCCATTGAGGTCAACTGTCACTTTGTGTTAATTGAAAATTTTCAAAGTCTATCTTCCTAATTTGAAGTCGAATTTCAACATTTCTTATATATTTGAGTGAGTTCGCATCTAACTCTGTCAGATATCGTCGAATAACATCCATTGAAGCCCATTGAAGCCAACTGTCACTTTGTGTTAATTGAAAATTTTTAAAATCTATCTTCCTAATTTGAAGTCGAATTTTAACATTTCTTATATATTTGAGTGAGTTCGTATCTAGCTTTGTCAGATATCGTCGAATATCATCCATTGAAGCCCATTGAGGTCAACTGTCACTTTGTGTTAATTGAAAATTTTCAAAGTCTATCTTCCTCATTTGAAGTCGAATTTCAACATTTCTTATATATTTGAGTGAGTTCGCATCTAACACTGTCAGATATCGTCGAATAACATCCATTGAAGCCCATTGAAGTCAACTGTCACTTTGTGTTAATTGAAAATTTTCAAAGTCTATCTTCCTCATTTGAAGTCGAACTTCAACATTTCTTGTATATTTTAGTGAGTTCGCATCTAGCTTTGTCAGATATCGTCGAATATCATCCATTGAAGCCCATTGAGGTCAACTGTCACTTTGTGTTAATTGAAAATTTTCAAAGTCTATCTTCCTCATTTGAAGTCGAATTTTAACATTTCTTATATATTTGAGTGAGTTCGCATCTAACTTTGTCAGATATCGTCGATTAACATCCATTGAAGCCCATTGAAGTCAACTGTCACTTTGTGTTAATTGAAAATTTTCTTAGTCTATCTTCCTCATTTGAAGTCGAATTTCAACATTTCTTATATATTGAGTGAGTTCGTCTAACTGTCAGATATCATCGAAAAACATCTTTTGAAGCCCATTGAAGCCAACTGTCACTTTGTGTTAATTGAAAATTTTCTAAGTCTATCTTCCTCATTTGAAGTCGAATTTCAAAATTTCTTATATATTTGAGTGAGTTCGCATCTAACACTGTCAGATATCGTCGAATAACATCCATTGAAGCCCATTGAAGTCAACTGTCACTTTGTGTTAATTGAAAATTTTCAAAGTCTATCTTCCTCATTTGAAGTCGAACTTCAACATTTCTTGTATATTTTAGTGAGTTCGCATCTAACTTTGTCAGATATCGTCGAATATCATCCATTGAAGCCCATTGAGGTCAACTGTCACTTTGTGTTAATTGAAAATTTTTAAAGTCTATATTCCTAATTTGAAGTCGAATTTTAACATTTCTTATATATTTGAGTGAGTTCGTATCTAGCTTTGTCAGATATCGTCGAATAGCATCCATTGAAGCCCATTGAGGTCAACTGTCACTTTGTGTTAATTGAAAATTTTCAAAGTCTATCTTCCTCATTTGAAGTCGAACTTCAACATTACTTGTATATTTTAGTGAGTTCGCATCTAACTTTGTCAGATATCGTCGAATATCATCCATTGAAGCCCATTGAGGTCAACTGTCACTTTGTGTTAATTGAAAATTTTCAAAGTCTATCTTCCTCATTTGAAGTCGAACTTCAACATTACTTGTATATTTTAGTGAGTTCGCATCTAACTTTGTCAGATATCGTCGAATATCATCCATTGAAGCCCATTGAGGTCAACTGTCACTTTGTGTTAATTGAAAATTTTCAAAGTCTATCTTCCTCATTTGAAGTCGAATTTCAACATTTCTCATATATTTGAGTGAGTTTGCGTCTAACTTTGTCAGATATCTTCGAAAAACATCCATTGAAGCCCATTGAAGTCAACTGTCACTTTGTGTTAATTGAAAATTTTCAAAGTCTATCTTCCTCATTTGAAGTCGAATTTCAACATTTCTTATATATTTGAGTGAGTTCGCATCTAACTCTGTCAGATATCGTCGAATAACATCCATTCAAGCCCATTGAAGTCAACTGTCACTTTGTGTTACTTGAAAATTTTCAAAGTCTATCTTCCTCATTTGAAGTCGAAGTTCAACATTTCTTGTATATTTTAGTGAGTTCGCATCTAACTTTGTCAGATATCGTCGAATTTCATCCATTGAAGCCCATTGAGGTCAACTGTCACTTTGTGTTAATTGAAAATTTTCTAAGTCTATCTTCCTCATTTGAAGTCGAATTTTAACATTTCTTATATATTTGAGTGAGTTCGCATCTAACTCTGTCAGATATCGTCGAATAACATCCATTGAAGCCCATTGAAGTCAACTGTCACTTTGTGTTAATTGAAAATTTTCTAAGTCTATCTTCCTCATTTGAAGTCGAATTTCAACATTTCTTATATATTGAGTGAGTTCGTCTAACTGTCAGATATCATCGAAAAACATCTTTTGAAGCCCATTGAAGCCAACTGTCACTTTGTGTTAATTGAAAATTTTCTAAGGCTATCTTCCTCATTTGAAGTCGAATTTCAACATTTCTTATATATTTGAGTGAGTTCGCATCTAACACTGTCAGATATCGTCGAATAACATCCATTGAAGCCCATTGAAGTCAACTGTCACTTTGTGTTAATTGAAAATTTTCAAAGTCTATCTTCCTCATTTGAAGTCGAACTTCAACATTTCTTGTATATTTTAGTGAGTTCGCATCTAACTTTGTCAGATATCGTCGAATATCATCCATTGAAGCCCATTGAGGTCAACTGTCACTTTGTGTTAATTGAAAATTTTTAAAGTCTATCTTCCTAATTTGAAGTCGAATTTTAACATTTCTTATATATTTGAGTGAGTTCGTATCTAGCTTTGTCAGATATCGTCGAATAGCATCCATTGAAGCCCATTGAGGTCAACTGTCACTTTGTGTTAATTGAAAATTTTCAAAGTCTATCTTCCTCATTTGAAGTCGAACTTCAACATTACTTGTATATTTTAGTGAGTTCGCATCTAACTTTGTCAGATATCGTCGAATATCATCCATTGAAGCCCATTGAGGTCAACTGTCACTTTGTGTTAATTGAAAATTTTCAAAGTCTATCTTCCTAATTTGAAGTCGAATTTTAACATTTCTTATATATTTGAGTGAGTTCGCATCTAACTCTGTCAGATATCGTCGAATAACATCCATTGAAGCCCATTGAAGCCAACTGTCACTTTGTGTTAATTGAAAATTTTTAAAGTCTATCTTCCTAATTTGAAGTCGAATTTTAACATTTCTTATATATTTGAGTGAGTTCGTATCTAGCTTTGTCAGATATCGTCGAATATCATCCATTGAAGCCCATTGAAGTCAACTGTCACTTTGTGTTACTTGAAAATTTTCAAAGTCTATCTTCCTCATTTGAAGTCGAAGTTCAACATTTCTTGTATATTTTAGTGAGTTCGCATCTAACTTTGTCAGATATCGTCGAATTTCATCCATTGAAGCCCATTGAGGTCAACTGTCACTTTGTGTTAATTGAAAATTTTCTAAGTCTATCTTCCTCATTTGAAGTCGAATTTTAACATTTCTTATATATTTGAGTGAGTTCGCATCTAACTCTGTCAGATATCGTCGAATAACATCCATTGAAGCCCATTGAAGTCAACTGTCACTTTGTGTTAATTGAAAATTTTCTAAGTCTATCTTCCTCATTTGAAGTCGAATTTCAACATTTCTTATATATTGAGTGAGTTCGTCTAACTGTCAGATATCATCGAAAAACATCTTTTGAAGCCCATTGAAGCCAACTGTCACTTTGTGTTAATTGAAAATTTTCTAAGGCTATCTTCCTCATTTGAAGTCGAATTTCAACATTTCTTATATATTTGAGTGAGTTCGCATCTAACACTGTCAGATATCGTCGAATAACATCCATTGAAGCCCATTGAAGTCAACTGTCACTTTGTGTTAATTGAAAATTTTCAAAGTCTATCTTCCTCATTTGAAGTCGAACTTCAACATTTCTTGTATATTTTAGTGAGTTC
The DNA here is from genome assembly GCF_026230105.1 of Diorhabda sublineata. NCBI lineage: Eukaryota > Metazoa > Arthropoda > Insecta > Coleoptera > Chrysomelidae > Diorhabda > Diorhabda sublineata. The sequence goes on from NW_026614268.1 coordinate 82,819, forward strand.
GCATCTAACTTTGTCAGATATCGTCGAATATCATCCATTGAAGCCCATTGAGGTCAACTGTCACTTTGTGTTAATTGAAAATTTTTAAAGTCTATCTTCCTAATTTGAAGTCGAATTTTAACATTTCTTATATATTTGAGTGAGTTCGTATCTAGCTTTGTCAGATATCGTCGAATAGCATCCATTGAAGCCCATTGAGGTCAACTGTCACTTTGTGTTAATTGAAAATTTTCAAAGTCTATCTTCCTCATTTGAAGTCGAACTTCAACATTACTTGTATATTTTAGTGAGTTCGCATCTAACTTTGTCAGATATCGTCGAATATCATCCATTGAAGCCCATTGAGGTCAACTGTCACTTTGTGTTAATTGAAAATTTTCAAAGTCTATCTTCCTAATTTGAAGTCGAATTTTAACATTTCTTATATATTTGAGTGAGTTCGCATCTAACTCTGTCAGATATCGTCGAATAACATCCATTGAAGCCCATTGAAGCCAACTGTCACTTTGTGTTAATTGAAAATTTTTAAAGTCTATCTTCCTAATTTGAAGTCGAATTTTAACATTTCTTATATATTTGAGTGAGTTCGTATCTAGCTTTGTCAGATATCGTCGAATATCATCCATTGAAGCCCATTGAGGTCAACTGTCACTTTGTGTTAATTGAAAATTTTCAAAGTCTATCTTCCTCATTTGAAGTCGAATTTCAACATTCCTGATATATTTGAGTGAGTTTGCGTCTAACTTTGTCAGATATCTTCGAAAAACATCCATTGAAACCCATTGAAGTCAACTGTCACTTTGTGTTAATTGAAAATTTTCAAAGTCTATCTTCCTCATTTGAAGTCGAATTTCAACATTTCTTATATATTTGAGTGAGTTCGCATCTAACTCTGTCAGATATCGTCGAATAACATCCATTCAAGCCCATTGAAGTCAACTGTCACTTTGTGTTACTTGAAAATTTTCAAAGTCTATCTTCCTCATTTGAAGTCGAAGTTCAACATTTCTTGTATATTTTAGTGAGTTCGCATCTAACTTTGTCAGATATCGTCGAATTTCATCCATTGAAGCCCATTGAGGTCAACTGTCACTTTGTGTTAATTGAAAATTTTCTAAGTCTATCTTCCTCATTTGAAGTCGAATTTCAACATTTCTTATATATTTGAGTGAGTTCGCATCTAACTCTGTCAGATATCGTCGAATAACATCCATTGAAGCCCATTGAAGCCAACTGTCACTTTGTGTTAATTGAAAAGTTTCAAAGTCTATCTTCCTCATTTGAAGTCGAACTTCAACATTTCTTGTATATTTTAGTGAGTTCGCATCTAACTTTGTCAGATATCGTCGAATATCATCCATTGAAGCCCATTGAGGTCAACTGTCACTTTGTGTTAATTGAAATTTTTTAAAGTCTATCTTCCTAATTTGAAGTCGAATTTTAACATTTCTTATATATTTGAGTGAGTTCGTATCTAGCTTTGTCAGATATCGTCGAATAGCATCCATTGAAGCCCATTGAGGTCAACTGTCACTTTGTGTTAATTGAAAATTTTCAAAGTCTATCTTCCTCATTTGAAGTCGAACTTCAACATTACTTGTATATTTTAGTGAGTTCGCATCTAACTTTGTCAGATATCGTCGAATATCATCCATTGAAGCCCATTGAGGTCAACTGTCACTTTGTGTTAATTGAAAATTTTCAAAGTCTATCTTCCTCATTTGAAGTCGAATTCCAACATTTCTCATATATTTGAGTGAGTTTGCGTCTAACTTTGTCAGATATCTTCGAAAAACATCCATTGAAGCCCATTGAAGTCAACTGTCACTTTGTGTTAATTGAAAATTTTCAAAGTCTATCTTCCTCATTTGAAGTCGAATTTCAACATTTCTTATATATTTGAGTGAGTTCGCATCTAACTCTGTCAGATATCGTCGAATAACATCCATTCAAGCCCATTGAAGTCAACTGTCACTTTGTGTTACTTGAAAATTTTCAAAGTCTATCTTCCTCATTTGAAGTCGAAGTTCAACATTTCTTGTATATTTTAGTGAGTTCGCATCTAACTTTGTCAGATATCGTCGAATTTCATCCATTGAAGCCCATTAAGGTCAACTGTCACTTTGTGTTAATTGAAAATTTTCTAAGTATATCTTCCTCATTTGAAGTCGAATTTTAACATTTCTTATATATTTGAGTGAGTTCGCATCTAACTCTGTCAGATATCGTCGAATAACATCCACTGAAGCCCATTGAAGTCAACTGTCACTTTGTGTTAATTGAAAATTTTCTAAGTCTATCTTCCTCATTTGAAGTCGAATTTTAACATTTCTTATATATTTGAGTGAGTTCGCATCTAACTCTGTCAGATATCGTCGAATAACATCCATTGAAGCCCATTGAGGTCAACTGTCACTTTGTGTTAATTGAAAATTTTCAAAGTCTATCTTCCTCATTTGAAGTCGAACTTCAACATTTCTTGTATATTTTAGTGAGTTCGCATCTAACTTTGTCAGATATCGTCGAATATCATCCATTGAAGCCCATTGAGGTCAACTGTCACTTTATGTTAATTGAAAATTTTCAAAGTCTATCTTCCTCATTTGAAGTCGAACTTCAACATTTCTTGTATATTTCAGTGAGTTCGCATCTAACTTTGTCAGATATCGTCGAATAACATCCATTGAAGCCCATTGAGGTCAACTGTCACTTTATGTTAATTGAAAATTTTCAAAGTCTATCTTCCTCATTTGAAGTCGAACTTCAACATTTCTTGTATATTTTAGTGAGTTCGCATCTAACTTTGTCAGATATCGTCGAATAACATCCATTGAAGCCCATTGAAGCCAACTGTCACTTTGTGTTAATTGAAAATTTTCAAAGTCTATCTTCCTCATTGAAGTCGAATTTCAACATTTCTTATATATTTGAGTGAGTTCGCATCTAACTCTGTCAGATATCGTCGAATAACATCCATTCAAGCCCATTGAAGTCAACTGTCACTTTGTGTTACTTGAAAATTTTCAAAGTCTATCTTCCTCATTTGAAGTCGAAGTTCAACATTTCTTGTATATTTTAGTGAGTTCGCATCTAACTTTGTCAGATATCGTCGAATTTCATCCATTGAAGCCCATTAAGGTCAACTGTCACTTTGTGTTAATTGAAAATTTTCTAAGTATATCTTCCTCATTTGAAGTCGAATTTTAACATTTCTTATATATTTGAGTGAGTTCGCATCTAACTCTGTCAGATATCGTCGAATAACATCCACTGAAGCCCATTGAAGTCAACTGTCACTTTGTGTTAATTGAAAATTTTCTAAGTCTAGCTTCCTCATTTGAAGTCGAATTTCAACATTTCTTATATATTTGAGTGAGTTTGCATCTAACTCTGTCAGATATCGTCGAATAACATCCATTCAAGCCCATTGAAGTCAACTGTCACTTTGTGTTACTTGAAAATTTTCAAAGTCTATCTTCCTCATTTGAAGTCGAAGTTCAACATTTCTTGTATATTTTAGTGAGTTCGCATCTAACTTTGTCAGATATCGTCGAATTTCATCCATTGAAGCCCATTAAGGTCAACTGTCACTTTGTGTTAATTGAAAATTTTCTAAGTATATCTTCCTCATTTGAAGTCGAATTTTAACATTTCTTATATATTTGAGTGAGTTCGCATCTAACTCTGTCAGATATCGTCGAATAACATCCACTGAAGCCCATTGAAGTCAACTGTCACTTTGTGTTAATTGAAAATTTTCTAAGTCTAGCTTCCTCATTTGAAGTCGAATTTTAACATTTCTTATATATTTGAGTGAGTTCGCATCTAGCTTTGTCAGATATCATCGAATTTCATCCATTGAAGCCCATTAAGGTCAACTGTCACTTTGTGTTAATTGAAAATTTTCTAAGTCTATCTTCCTCATTTGAAGTCGAATTTTAACATTTCTTATATATTTGAGTGAGTTCGCATCTAACTCTGTCAGATATCGTCGAATAACATCCATTGAAGCCCATTGAGGTCAACTGTCACTTTGTGTTAATTGAAAATTTTCAAAGTCTATCTTCCTCATTTGAAGTCGAAGTTCAACATTTCTTGTATATTTTAGTGAGTTCGCATCTAACTTTGTCAGATATCGTCGAATTTCATCCATTGAAGCCCATTAAGGTCAACTGTCACTTTGTGTTAATTGAAAATTTTCTAAGTATATCTTCCTCATTTGAAGTCGAATTTTAACATTTCTTATATATTTGAGTGAGTTCGCATCTAACTCTGTCAGATATCGTCGAATAACATCCACTGAAGCCCATTGAAGTCAACTGTCACTTTGTGTTAATTGAAAATTTTCTAAGTCTAGCTTCCTCATTTGAAGTCGAATTTTAACATTTCTTATATATTTGAGTGAGTTCGCATCTAGCTTTGTCAGATATCATCGAATTTCATCCATTGAAGCCCATTAAGGTCAACTGTCACTTTGTGTTAATTGAAAATTTTCTAAGTCTATCTTCCTCATTTGAAGTCGAATTTTAACATTTCTTATATATTTGAGTGAGTTCGCATCTAACTCTGTCAGATATCGTCGAATAACATCCATTGAAGCCCATTGAGGTCAACTGTCACTTTGTGTTAATTGAAAATTTTCAAAGTCTATCTTCCTCATTTGAAGTCGAACTTCAACATTTCTTGTATATTTTAGTGAGTTCGCATCTAACTTTGTCAGATATCGTCGAATATCATCCATTGAAGCCCATTGAGGTCAACTGTCACTTTATGTTAATTGAAAATTTTCAAAGTCTATCTTCCTCATTTGAAGTCGAACTTCAACATTTCTTGTATATTTTAGTGAGTTCGCATCTAACTTTGTCAGATATCGTCGAATAACATCCATTGAAGCCCATTGAAGCCAACTGTCACTTTGTGTTAATTGAAAATTTTTAAAGTCTATCTTCCTAATTTGAAGTCGAATTTTAACATTTCTTATATATTTGAGTGAGTTCGTATCTAGCTTTGTCAGATATCGTCGAATAGCATCCATTGAAGCCCATTGAGGTCAACAGTCACTTTGTGTTAATTGAAAATTTTCAAAGTCTATCTTCCTCATTTGAAGTCGAACTTCAACATTACTTGTATATTTTAGTGAGTTCGCATCTAACTTTGTCAGATATCGTCGAATATCATCCATTGAAGCCCATTGAGGTCAACTGTCACTTTGTGTTAATTGAAAATTTTCAAAGTCCATCTTCCTAATTTGAAGTCGAATTTTAACATTTCTTATATATTTGAGTGAGTTCGCATCTAACACTGTCAGATATCGTCGAATAACATCCATTGAAGCCAATTGAAGCCAACTGTCACTTTGTGTTAATTGAAAATTTTTAAAGTCTATCTTCCTAATTTGAAGTCGAATTTTAACATTTCTTATATATTTGAGTGAGTTCGTATCTAGCTTTGTCAGATATCGTCGAATATCATCCATTGAAGCCCATTGAGGTCAACTGTCACTTTGTGTTAATTGAAAATTTTCAAAGTCTATCTTCCTCATTTGAAGTCGAATTTCAACATTTCTCATATATTTGAGTGAGTTTGCGTCTAACTTTGTCAGATATCTTCGAAAAACATCCATTGAAGCCCATTGAAGTCAACTGTCACTTTGTGTTAATTGAAAATTTTCAAAGTCTATCTTCCTCATTTGAAGTCGAATTTCAACATTTCTTATATATTTGAGTGAGTTCGCATCTAACTCTGTCAGATATCGTCGAATAACATCCATTCAAGCCCATTGAAGTCAACTGTCACTTTGTGTTACTTGAAAATTTTCAAAGTCTATCTTTCTCATTTGAAGTCGAAGTTCAACATTTCTTGTATATTTTAGTGAGTTCGCATCTAACTTTGTCAGATATCGTCGAATTTCATCCATTGAAGCCCATTGAGGTCAACTGTCACTTTGTGTTAATTGAAAATTTTCTAAGTCTATCTTCCTCATTTGAAGTCGAATTTCAACATTTCTTATATATTTGAGTGAGTTCGCATCTAACTCTGTCAGATATCGTCGAATAACATCCATTGAAGCCCATTGAAGCCAACTGTCACTTTGTGTTAATTGAAAAGTTTCAAAGTCTATCTTCCTCATTTGAAGTCGAACTTCAACATTTCTTGTATATTTTAGTGAGTTCGCATCTAACTTTGTCAGATATCGTCGAATATCATCCATTGAAGCCCATTGAGGTCAACTGTCACTTTGTGTTAATTGAAAATTTTTAAAGTCTATCTTCCTAATTTGAAGTCGAATTTTAACATTTCTTATATATTTGAGTGAGTTCGTATCTAGCTTTGTCAGATATCGTCGAATAGCATCCATTGAAGCCCATTGAGGTCAACTGTCACTTTGTGTTAATTGAAAATTTTCAAAGTCTATCTTCCTCATTTGAAGTCGAACTTCAACATTACTTGTATATTTTAGTGAGTTCGCATCTAACTTTGTCAGATATCGTCGAATATCATCCATTGAAGCCCATTGAGGTCAACTGTCACTTTGTGTTAATTGAAAATTTTCAAAGTCTATCTTCCTCATTTGAAGTCGAATTCCAACATTTCTCATATATTTGAGTGAGTTTGCGTCTAACTTTGTCAGATATCTTCGAAAAACATCCATTGAAGCCCATTGAAGTCAACTGTCACTTTGTGTTAATTGAAAATTTTCAAAGTCTATCTTCCCCATTTGAAGTCGAATTTCAACATTTCTTATATATTTGAGTGAGTTCGCATCTAACTCTGTCAGATATCGTCGAATAACATCCATTCAAGCCCATTGAAGTCAACTGTCACTTTGTGTTACTTGAAAATTTTCAAAGTCTATCTTCCTCATTTGAAGTCGAAGTTCAACATTTCTTGTATATTTTAGTGAGTTCGCATCTAACTTTGTCAGATATCGTCGAATTTCATCCATTGAAGCCCATTGAGGTCAACTGTCACTTTGTGTTAATTGAAAATTTTCTAAGTCTATCTTCCTCATTTGAAGTCGAATTTCAACATTTCTTATATATTTGAGTGAGTTCGCATCTAACTTTGTCAGATATCGTCGAATATCATCCATTGAAGCCCATTGAGGTCAACTGTCACTTTATGTTAATTGAAAATTTTCAAAGTCTATCTTCCTCATTTGAAGTCGAACTTCAACATTTCTTGTATATTTTAGTGAGTTCGCATCTAACTTTGTCAGATATCGTCGAATAACATCCATTGAAGCCCATTGAGGTCAACTGTCACTTTGTGTTAATTGAAAATTTTCTAAGTATATCTTCCTCATTTGAAGTCGAATTTTAACATTTCTTATATATTTGAGTGAGTTCGCATCTAACTCTGTCAGATATCGTCGAATAACATCCACTGAAGCCCATTGAAGTCAACTGTCACTTTGTGTTAATTGAAAATTTTCTAAGTCTAGCTTCCTCATTTGAAGTCGAATTTTAACATTTCTTATATATTTGAGTGAGTTCGCATCTAGCTTTGTCAGATATCGTCGAATTTCATCCATTGAAGCCCATTAAGGTCAACTGTCACTTTGTGTTAATTGAAAATTTTCTAAGTCTATCTTCCTCATTTGAAGTCGAATTTTAACATTTCTTATATATTTGAGTGAGTTCGCATCTAACTCTGTCAGATATCGTCGAATAACATCCATTGAAGCCCATTGAGGTCAACTGTCACTTTGTGTTAATTGAAAATTTTCAAAGTCTATCTTCCTCATTTGAAGTCGAACTTCAACATTTCTTGTATATTTTAGTGAGTTCGCATCTAACTTTGTCAGATATCGTCGAATATCATCCATTGAAGCCCATTGAGGTCAACTGTCACTTTATGTTAATTGAAAATTTTCAAAGTCTATCTTCCTCATTTGAAGTCGAACTTCAACATTTCTTGTATATTTTAGTGAGTTCGCATCTAACTTTGTCAGATATCGTCGAATAACATCCATTGAAGCCCATTGAAGCCAACTGTCACTTTGTGTTAATTGAAAATTTTCAAAGTCTATCTTCCTCATTGAAGTCGAATTTCAACATTTCTTATATATTTGAGTGAGTTCGCATCTAACTCTGTCAGATATCGTCGAATAACATCCATTGAAGCCCATTGAAGCCAACTGTCACTTTGTGTTAATTGAAAATTTTCAAAGTCTATCTTCCTCATTTGAAGTCGAATTTCAACATTTCTTATATATTTGAGTGAGTTCGCATCTAACTCTGTCAGATATCGTCGAATAACATCCATTGAAGCCCATTGAAGCCAACTGTCACTTTGTGTTAATTGAAAATTTTCAAAGTCTATCTTCCTCATTTGAAGTCGAATTTCAACATTTTTTATATATTTGAGTGAGTTCGCATCTAACTTTGTCAGATATCGTCGAATAGCATCCATTGAAGCCCATTGAAGCCAACTGTCACTTTGTGTTAATTGAAAATTTTCAAAGTCTATCTTCCTCATTTGAAGTCGAATTTCAACATTTCTCATATGTTTGAGTGAGTTTGCGTCTAACTTTGTCAGATATCTTCGAAAAACATCCATTGAAGCCCATTGAGGTCAACTGTCACTTTATGTTAATTGAAAATTTTCAAAGTCTATCTTCCTCATTTGAAGTCGAACTTCAACATTTCTTGTATATTTTAGTGAGTTCGCATCTAACTTTGTCAGATATCGTCGAATAACATCCATTGAAGCCCATTGAAGCCAACTGTCACTTTGTGTTAATTGAAAATTTTCAAAGTCTATCATCCTCATTTGAAGTCGAATTTGAACATTTCTTATATATTTGAGTGAGTTCGCATCTAACTTTGTCAGATATCGTCGAATAGCATCCATTGAAGCCCATTGAGGTCAACTGTCACTTTGTGTTAATTGAAAATTTTCAAAGTCTATCTTCCTCATTGAAGTCGAATTTCAACATTTCTTATATATTTGAGTGAGTTCGCATCTAACTCTGTCAGATATCGTCGAATATCATCCATTGAAGCCCATTGAGGTCAACTGTCACTTTATGTTAATTGAAAATTTTCAAAGTCTATCTTCCTCATTTGAAGTCGAACTTCAACATTTCTTGTATATTTTAGTGAGTTCGCATCTAACTTTGTCAGATATCGTCGAATAACATCCATTGAAGCCCATTGAAGCCAACTGTCACTTTGTGTTAATTGAAAATTTTCAAAGTCTATCTTCCTCATTGAAGTCGAATTTCAACATTTCTTATATATTTGAGTGAGTTCGCATCTAACTCTGTCAGATATCGTCGAATAACATCCATTGAAGCCCATTGAAGCCAACTGTCACTTTGTGTTAATTGAAAATTTTCAAAGTCTATCTTCCTCATTTGAAGTCGAATTTGAACATTTCTTATATATTTGAGTGAGTTCGCATCTAACATTGTCAGATATCGTCGAATAGCATCCATTGAAGCCCATTGAGGTCAACTGTCACTTTGTGTTAATTGAAAATTTTCAAAGTCTATCTTCCTCATTGAAGTCGAATTTCAACATTTCTTATATATTTGAGTGAGTTCGCATCTAACTCTGTCAGATATCGTCGAATAACATCCATTGAAGCCCATTGAAGCCAACTGTCACTTTGTGTTAATTGAAAATTTTCAAAGTCTATCTTCCTCATTTGAAGTCGAATTTCAACATTTCTTATATATTTGAGTGAGTTCGCATCTAACTCTGTCAGATATCGTCGAATAACATCCATTGAAGCCCATTGAGGTCAACTGTCACTTTGTGTTAATTGAAAATTTTCAAAGTCTATCTTCCTCATTGAAGTCGAATTTCAACATTTCTTATATATTTGAGTGAGTTCGCATCTAACTCTGTCAGATATCGTCGAATAACATCCATTGAAGCCCATTGAGGCCAACTGTCACTTTGTGTTAATTGAAAATTTTCAAAGTCTATCTTCCTCATTTGAAGTCGAATTTCAACATTTCTTATATATTTGAGTGAGTTCGCATCTAACTCTGTCAGATATCGTCGAATAACATCCATTGAAGCCCATTGAAGCCAACTGTCACTTTGTGTTAATTGAAAATTTTCAAAGTCTATCTTCCTCATTTGAAGTCGAATTTCAACATTTCTCATATGTTTGAGTGAGTTTGCGTCTAACTTTGTCAGATATCTTCGAAAAACATCCATTGAAGCCCATTGAGGTCAACTGTCACTTTATGTTAATTGAAAATTTTCAAAGTCTATCTTCCTCATTTGAAGTCGAACTTCAACATTTCTTGTATATTTTAGTGAGTTCGCATCTATCTTTGTCAGATATCTTCGAATAACATCCATTGAAGCCCATTGAAGCCAACTGTCACTTTGTGTTAATTGAAAATTTTCAAAGTCTATCTTCCTCATTTGAAGTCGAATTTGAACATTTCTTATATATTTGAGTGAGTTCGCATCTAACTTTGTCAGATATCGTCGAATAGCATCCATTGAAGCCCATTGAGGTCAACTGTCACTTTGTGTTAATTGAAAATTTTCAAAGTCTATCTTCCTCATTGAAGTCGAATTTCAACATTTCTTATATATTTGAGTGAGTTCGCATCTAACTCTGTCAGATATCGTCGAATAACATCCATTGAAGCCCATTGAAGCCAACTGTCACTTTGTGTTAATTGAAAATTTTCAAAGTCTATCTTCCTCATTTGAAGTCGAATTTCAACATTTCTTATATATTTGAGTGAGTTCGCATCTAACTCTGTCAGATATCGTCGAATAACATCCATTCAAGCCCATTGAAGTCAACTGTCACTTTGTGTTACTTGAAAATTTTCAAAGTCTATCTTCCTCATTTGAAGTCGAAGTTCAACATTTCTTGTATATTTTAGTGAGTTCGCATCTAGCTTTGTCAGATATCGTCGAATTTCATCCATTGAAGCCCATTAAGGTCAACTGTCACTTTGTGTTAATTGAAAATTTTCTAAGTATATCTTCCTCATTTGAAGTCGAATTTTAACATTTCTTATATATTTGAGTGAGTTCGCATCTAACTCTGTCAGATATCGTCGAATAACATCCACTGAAGCCCATTGAAGTCAACTGTCACTTTGTGTTAATTGAAAATTTTCTAAGTCTATCTTCCTCATTTGAAGTCGAATTTTAACATTTCTTATATATTTGAGTGAGTTCGCATCTAGCTTTGTCAGATATCGTCGAATTTCATCCATTGAAGCCCATTAAGGTCAACTGTCACTTTGTGTTAATTGAAAATTTTCTAAGTCTATCTTCCACATTTGAAGTCGAATTTTAACATTTCTTATATATTTGAGTGAGTTCGCATCTAACTCTGTCAGATATCGTCGAATAACATCCAATGAAGCCCATTGAGGTCAACTGTCACTTTGTGTTAATTGAAAATTTTCAAAGTCTATCTTCCTCATTTGAAGTCGAACTTCAACATTTCTTGTATATTTTAGTGAGTTCGCATCTAACTTTGTCAGATATCGTCGAATATCATCCATTGAAGCCCATTGAGGTCAACTGTCACTTTATGTTAATTGAAAATTTTCAAAGTCTATCTTCCTCATTTGAAGTCGAACTTCAACATTTCTTGTATATTTTAGTGAGTTCGCATCTAACTTTGTCAGATATCGTCGAATAACATCCATTGAAGCCCATTGAAGCCAACTGTCACTTTGTGTTAATTGAAAATTTTCAAAGTCTATCTTCCTCATTGAAGTCGAATTTCAACATTTCTTATATATTTGAGTGAGTTCGCATCTAACTCTGTCAGATATCGTCGAATAACATCCATTGAAGCCCATTGAAGCCAACTGTCACTTTGTGTTAATTGAAAATTTTCAAAGTCTATCTTCCTCATTTGAAGTCGAATTTGAACATTTCTTATATATTTGAGTGAGTTCGCATCTAACTTTGTCAGATATCGTCGAATAGCATCCATTGAAGCCCATTGAGGTCAACTGTCACTTTGTGTTAATTGAAAATTTTCAAAGTCTATCTTCCTCATTGAAGTCGAATTTCAACATTTCTTATATATTTGAGTGAGTTCGCATCTAACTCTGTCAGATATCGTCGAATAACATCCATTGAAGCCCATTGAAGCCAACTGTCACTTTGTGTTAATTGAAAATTTTCAAAGTCTATCTTCCTCATTTGAAGTCGAATTTCAACATTTCTTATATATTTGAGTGAGTTCGCATCTAACTCTGTCAGATATCGTCGAATAACATCCATTGAAGCCCATTGAAGTCAACTGTCACTTTGTGTTACTTGAAAATTTTCAAAGTCTATCTTCCTCATTTGAAGTCGAAGTTCAACATTTCTTGTATATTTTAGTGAGTTCGCATCTAACTTTGTCAGATATCGTCGAATTTCATCCATTGAAGCCCATTGAGGTCAACTGTCACTTTGTGTTAATTGAAAATTTTCCAAGTCTATCTTCCTCATTTGAAGTCGAATTTCAACATTTCTTATATATTTGAGTGAGTTCGCATCTAACTCTGTCAGATATCGTCGAATAACATCCATTCAAGCCCATTGAAGTCAACTGTCACTTTGTGTTACTTGAAAATTTTCAAAGTCTATCTTCCTCATTTGAAGTCGAAGTTCAACATTTCTTGTATATTTTAGTGAGTTCGCATCCAACTTTGTCAGATATCGTCGAATTTCATCCATTGAAGCCCATTAAGGTCAACTGTCACTTTGTGTTAATTGAAAATTTTCTAAGTATATCTTCCTCATTTGAAGTCGAATTTTAACATTTCTTATATATTTGAGTGAGTTCGCATCTAACTCTGTCAGATATCGTCGAATAACATCCACTGAAGCCCATTGAAGTCAACTGTCACTTTGTGTTAATTGAAAATTTTCTAAGTCTATCTTCCTCATTTGAAGTCGAATTTTAACATTTCTTATATATTTGAGTGAGTTCGCATCTAGCTTTGTCAGATATCGTCGAATTTCATCCATTGAAGCCCATTAAGGTCAACTGTCACTTTGTGTTAATTGAAAATTTTCCAAGTCTATCTTCCTCATTTGAAGTCGAATTTCAACATTTCTTATATATTTGAGTGAGTTCGCATCTAACTCTGTCAGATATCGTCGAATAACATCCATTCAAGCCCATTGAAGTCAACTGTCACTTTGTGTTACTTGAAAATTTTCAAAGTCTATCTTCCTCATTTGAAGTCGAAGTTCAACATTTCTTGTATATTTTAGTGAGTTCGCATCCAACTTTGTCAGATATCGTCGAATTTCATCCATTGAAGCCCATTAAGGTCAACTGTCACTTTGTGTTAATTGAAAATTTTCTAAGTATATCTTCCTCATTTGAAGTCGAATTTTAACATTTCTTATATATTTGAGTGAGTTCGCATCTAACTCTGTCAGATATCGTCGAATAACATCCACTGAAGCCCATTGAAGTCAACTGTCACTTTGTGTTAATTGAAAATTTTCTAAGTCTATCTTCCTCATTTGAAGTCGAATTTTAACATTCCTTATATATTTGAGTGAGTTCGCATCTAACTCTGTCAGATATCGTCGAATAACATCCATTGAAGCCCATTGAGGTCAACTGTCACTTTGTGTTAATTGAAAATTTTCAAAGTCTATCTTCCTCATTTGAAGTCGAACTTCAACATTTCTTGTATATTTTAGTGAGTTCGCATCTAACTTTGTCAGATATCGTCGAATATCATCCATTGAAGCCCATTGAGGTCAACTGTCACTTTATGTTAATTGAAAATTTTCAAAGTCTATCTTCCTCATTTGAAGTCGAACTTCAACATTTCTTGTATATTTTAGTGAGTTCGCATCTAACTTTGTCAGATATCGTCGAATAACATCCATTGAAGCCCATTGAAGCCAACTGTCACTTTGTGTTAATTGAAAATTTTCAAAGTCTATCTTCCTCATTGAAGTCGAATTTCAACATTTCTTATATATTTGAGTGAGTTCGCATCTAACTGTCAGATATCATCGAAAAACATCCATTGAAGCCCATTGAAGCCAACTTTCACTTTGTGTTAATTGAAAATTTTCAAAGTCTATCTTCCTCATTTGAAGTCGAATTTCAACATTTCTCATATATTTGAGTGAGTTTGCGTCTAACTTTGTCAGATATCTTCGAAAAACATCCATTGAAGCCCATTGAAGTCAACTGTCACTTTGTGTTAATTGAAAATTTTCAAAGTCTATCTTCCTCATTTGAAGTCGAATTTCAACATTTCTTATATATTTGAGTGAGTTCGCATCTAACTCTGTCAGATATCGTCGAATAACATCCATTCAAGCCCATTGAAGTCAACTGTCACTTTGTGTTACTTGAAAATTTTCAAAGTCTATCTTCCTCATTTGAAGTCGAAGTTCAACATTTCTTGTATATTTTAGTGAGTTCGCATCTAACTTTGTCAGATATCGTCGAATTTCATCCATTGAAGCCCATTGAGGTCAACTGTCACTTTGTGTTAATTGAAAATTTTCTAAGTCTATCTTCCTCATTTGAAGTCGAATTTCAACATTTCTTATATATTTGAGTGAGTTCGCATTTAACTCTGTCAGATATCGTCGAATAACATCCATTCAAGCCCATTGAAGTCAACTGTCACTTTGTGTTACTTGAAAATTTTCAAAGTCTATCTTCCTCATTTGAAGTCGAAGTTCAACATTTCTTGTATATTTTAGTGAGTTCGCATCTAACTTTGTCAGATATCGTCGAATTTCATCCATTGAAGCCCATTAAGGTCAACTGTCACTTTGTGTTAATTGAAAATTTTCTAAGTATATCTTCCTCATTTGAAGTCGAATTTTAACATTTCTTATATATTTGAGTGAGTTCGCATCTAACTCTGTCAGATATCCTCGAATATCATCCATTGAAGCCCATTGAAGTCAACTGTCACTTTGTGTTAATTGAAAATTTTCTAAGTCTATCTTCCTCATTTGAAGTCGAATTTTAACATTTCTCATATATTTGAGTGAGTTCGCATCTAGCTTTGTCAGATATCGTCGAATTTCATCCATTGAAGCCCATTAAGGTCAACTGTCACTTTGTGTTAATTGAAAATTTTCTAAGTCTATCTTCCTCATTTGAAGTCGAATTTTAACATTTCTTATATATTTGAGTGAGTTCGCATCTAACTCTGTCAGATATCGTCGAATAACATCCATTGAAGCCCATTGAGGTCAACTGTCACTTTGTGTTAATTGAAAATTTTCAAAGTCTATCTTCCTCATTTGAAGTCGAACTTCAACATTTCTTGTATATTTTAGTGAGTTCGCATCTAACTTTGTCAGATATCGTCGAATATCATCCATTGAAGCCCATTGAGGTCAACTGTCACTTTGTGTTAATTGAAAATTTTCTAAGTCTATCTTCCTCATTTGAAGTCGAATTTTAACATTCCTTATATATTTGAGTGAGTTCGCATCTAACTCTGTCAGATATCGTCGAATAACATCCATTGAAGCCCATTGAGGTCAACTGTCACTTTGTGTTAATTGAAAATTTTCAAAGTCTATCTTCCTCATTTGAAGTCGAACTTCAACATTTCTTGTATATTTTAGTGAGTTCGCATCTAACTTTGTCAGATATCGTCGAATATCATCCATTGAAGCCCATTGAGGTCAACTGTCACTTTATGTTAATTGAAAATTTTCAAAGTCTATCTTCCTCATTTGAAGTCGAACTTCAACATTTCTTGTATATTTTAGTGAGTTCGCATCTAACTTTGTCAGATATCGTCGAATAACATCCATTGAAGCCCATTGAAGCCAACTGTCACTTTGTGTTAATTGAAAATTTTCAAAGTCTATCTTCCTCATTGAAGTCGAATTTCAACATTTCTTATATATTTGAGTGAGTTCGCATCTAACTGTCAGATATCATCGAAAAACATCCATTGAAGCCCATTGAAGCCAACTTTCACTTTGTGTTAATTGAAAATTTTCAAAGTCTATCTTCCTCATTTGAAGTCGAATTTCAACATTTCTCATATATTTGAGTGAGTTTGCGTCTAACTTTGTCAGATATCTTCGAAAAACATCCATTGAAGCCCATTGAAGTCAACTGTCACTTTGTGTTAATTGAAAATTTTCAAAGTCTATCTTCCTCATTTGAAGTCGAATTTCAACATTTCTTATATATTTGAGTGAGTTCGCATCTAACTCTGTCAGATATCGTCGAATAACATCCATTCAAGCCCATTGAAGTCAACTGTCACTTTGTGTTACTTGAAAATTTTCAAAGTCTATCTTCCTCATTTGAAGTCGAAGTTCAACATTTCTTGTATATTTTAGTGAGTTCGCATCTAACTTTGTCAGATATCGTCGAATTTCATCCATTGAAGCCCATTGAGGTCAACTGTCACTTTGTGTTAATTGAAAATTTTCTAAGTCTATCTTCCTCATTTGAAGTCGAATTTCAACATTTCTTATATATTTGAGTGAGTTCGCATTTAACTCTGTCAGATATCGTCGAATAACATCCATTCAAGCCCATTGAAGTCAACTGTCACTTTGTGTTACTTGAAAATTTTCAAAGTCTATCTTCCTCATTTGAAGTCGAAGTTCAACATTTCTTGTATATTTTAGTGAGTTCGCATCTAACTTTGTCAGATATCGTCGAATTTCATCCATTGAAGCCCATTAAGGTCAACTGTCACTTTGTGTTAATTGAAAATTTTCTAAGTATATCTTCCTCATTTGAAGTCGAATTTTAACATTTCTTATATATTTGAGTGAGTTCGCATCTAACTCTGTCAGATATCGTCGAATAACATCCACTGAAGCCCATTGAAGTCAACTGTCACTTTGTGTTAATTGAAAATTTTCTAAGTCTATCTTCCTCATTTGAAGTCGAATTTTAACATTTCTTATATATTTGAGTGAGTTCGCATCTAGCTTTGTCAGATATCGTCGAATTTCATCCATTGAAGCCCATTAAGGTCAACTGTCACTTTGTGTTAATTGAAAATTTTCTAAGTCTATCTTCCTCATTTGAAGTCGAATTTTAACATTTCTTATATATTTGAGTGAGTTCGCATCTAACTCTGTCAGATATCGTCGAATAACATCCATTGAAGCCCATTGAGGTCAACTGTCACTTTGTGTTAATTGAAAATTTTCAAAGTCTATCTTCCTCATTTGAAGTCGAACTTCAACATTTCTTGTATATTTTAGTGAGTTCGCATCTAACTTTGTCAGATATCGTCGAATATCATCCATTGAAGCCCATTGAGGTCAACTGTCACTTTATGTTAATTGAAAATTTTCATAGTCTATCTTCCTCATTTGAAGTCGAACTTCAACATTTCTTGTATATTTTAGTGAGTTCGCATCTAACTTTGTCAGATATCGTCGAATAACATCCATTGAAGCCCATTGAAGCCAACTGTCACTTTGTGTTAATTGAAAATTTTTTAAGTATATCTTCCTCATTTGAAGTCGAATTTTAACATTTCTTATATATTTGAGTGAGTTCGCATCTAACTCTGTCAGATATCGTCGAATAACATCCACTGAAGCCCATTGAAGTCAACTGTCACTTTGTGTTAAATGAAAATTTTCTAAGTCTATCTTCCTCATTTGAAGTCGAATTTTAACATTTCTTATATATTTGAGTGAGTTCGCATCTAGCTTTGTCAGATATCGTCGAATTTCATCCATTGAAGCCCATTAAGGTCAACTGTCACTTTGTGTTAATTGAAAATTTTCTAAGTCTATCTTCCTCATTTGAAGTCGAATTTTAACATTTCTTATATATTTGAGTGAGTTCGCATCTAACTCTGTCAGATATCGTCGAATAACATCCATTGAAGCCCATTGAGGTCAACTGTCACTTTGTGTTAATTGAAAATTTTCAAAGTCTATCTTCCTCATTTGAAGTCGAACTTCAACATTTCTTGTATATTTTAGTGAGTTCGCATCTAACTTTGTCAGATATCGTCGAATAACATCCATTGAAGCCCATTGAAGCCAACTGTCACTTTGTGTTAATTGAAAATTTTCAAAGTCTATCTTCCTCATTGAAGTCGAATTTCAACATTTCTTATATATTTGAGTGAGTCCGCATCTAACTGTCAGATATCATCGAAAAACATCCATTGAAGCCCATTGAAGCCAACTTTCACTTTGTGTTAATTGAAAATTTTCAAAGTCTATCTTCCTCATTTGAAGTCGAATTTCAACATTTCTCATATATTTGATTGAGTTTGCGTCTAACTTTGTCAGATATCTTCGAAAAACATCCATTGAAGCCCATTGAAGTCAACTGTCACTTTGTGTTAATTGAAAATTTTCAAAGTCTATCTTCCTCATTTGAAGTCGAATTTCAACATTTCTTATATATTTGAGTGAGTTCGCATCTAACTCTGTCAGATATCGTCGAATAACATCCATTCAAGCCCATTGAAGTCAACTGTCACTTTGTGTTACTTGAAAATTTTCAAAGTCTATCTTCCTCATTTGAAGTCGAAGTTCAACATTTCTTGTATATTTTAGTGAGTTCGCATCTAACTTTGTCAGATATCGTCGAATTTCATCCATTGAAGCCCATTGAGGTCAACTGTCACTTTGTGTTAATTGAAAATTTTCTAAGTCTATCTTCCTCATTTGAAGTCGAATTTCAACATTTCTTATATATTTGAGTGAGTTCGCATCTAACTCTGTCAGATATCGTCGAATAACATCCATTCAAGCCCATTGAAGTCAACTGTCACTTTGTGTTACTTGAAAATTTTCAAAGTCTATCTTCCTCATTTGAAGTCGAAGTTCAACATTTCTTGTATATTTTAGTGAGTTCGCATCTAACTTTGTCAGATATCGTCGAATTTCATCCATTGAAGCCCATTAAGGTCAACTGTCACTTTGTGTCAATTGAAAATTTTCTAAGTATATCTTCCTCATTTGAAGTCGAATTTTAACATTTCTTATATATTTGAGTGAGTTCGCATCTAACTCTGTCAGATATCGTCGAATAACATCCACTGAAGCCCATTGAAGTCAACTGTCACTTTGTGTTAATTGAAAATTTTCTAAGTCTATCTTCCTCATTTGAAGTCGAATTTTAACATTTCTTATATATTTGAGTGAGTTCGCATCTAGCTTTGTCAGATATCGTCGAATTTCATCCATTGAAGCCCATTAAGGTCAACTGTCACTTTGTGTTAATTGAAAATTTTCTAAGTCTATCTTCCTCATTTGAAGTCGAATTTTAACATTTCTTATATATTTGAGTGAGTTCGCATCTAACTCTGTCAGATATCGTCGAATAACATCCATTGAAGCCCATTGAGGTCAACTGTCACTTTGTGTTAATTGAAAATTTTCAAAGTCTATCTTCCTCATTTGAAGTCGAACTTCAACATTTCTTGTATATTTTAGTGAGTTCGCATCTAACTTTGTCAGATATCGTCGAATTTCATCCATTGAAGCCCATTGAGGTCAACTGTCACTTTGTGTTAATTGAAAATTTTCTAAGTCTATCTTCCTCATTTGAAGTCGAATTTCAACATTTCTTATATATTTGAGTGAGTTCGCATCTAACTCTGTCAGATATCGTCGAATAACATCCATTCAAGCCCATTGAAGTCAACTGTCACTTTGTGTTACTTGAAAATTTTCAAAGTCTATCTTCCTCATTTGAAGTCGAAGTTCAACATTTCTTGTATATTTTAGTGAGTTCGCATCTAACTTTGTCAGATATCGTCGAATTTCATCCATTGAAGCCCATTAAGGTCAACTGTCACTTTGTGTTAATTGAAAATTTTCTAAGTATATCTTCCTCATTTGAAGTCGAATTTTAACATTTCTTATATATTTGAGTGAGTTCGCATCTAACTCTGTCAGATATCGTCGAATAACATCCACTGAAGCCCATTGAAGTCAACTGTCACTTTGTGTTAATTGAAAATTTTCTAAGTCTATCTTCCTCATTTGAAGTCGAATTTTAACATTTCTTATATATTTGAGTGAGTTCGCATCTAGCTTTGTCAGATATCGTCGAATTTCATCCATTGAAGCCCATTAAGGTCAACTGTCACTTTGTGTTAATTGAAAATTTTCTAAGTCTATCTTCCTCATTTGAAGTCGAATTTTAACATTTCTTATATATTTGAGTGAGTTCGCATCTAACTCTGTCAGATATCGTCGAATAACATCCATTGAAGCCCATTGAGGTCAACTGTCACTTTGTGTTAATTGAAAATTTTCAAAGTCTATCTTCCTCATTTGAAGTCGAACTTCAACATTTCTTGTATATTTTAGTGAGTTCGCATCTAACTTTGTCAGATATCGTCGAATATCATCCATTGAAGCCCATTGAGGTCAACTGTCACTTTATGTTAATTGAAAATTATCAAAGTCTATCTTCCTCATTTGAAGTCGAACTTCAACATTTCTTGTATATTTTAGTGAGTTCGCATCTAACTTTGTCGGATATCGTCGAATAACATCCATTGAAGCCCATTGAAGCCAACTGTCACTTTGTGTTAATTGAAAATTTTCAAAGTCTATCTTCCTCATTGAAGTCGAATTTCAACATTTCTTATATATTTGAGTGAGTCCGCATCTAACTGTCAGATATCATCGAAAAACATCCATTGAAGCCCATTGAAGCCAACTTTCACTTTGTGTTAATTGAAAATTTTCAAAGTCTATCTTCCTCATTTGAAGTCGAATTTCAACATTTCTCATATATTTGAGTGAGTTTGCGTCTAACTTTGTCAGATATCTTCGAAAAACATCCATTGAAGCCCATTGAAGTCAACTGTCACTTTGTGTTAATTGAAAATTTTCAAAGTCTATCTTCCTCATTTGAAGTCGAATTTCAACATTTCTTATATATTTGAGTGAGTTCGCATCTAACTCTGTCAGATATCGTCGAATAACATCCATTCAAGCCCATTGAAGTCAACTGTCACTTTGTGTTACTTGAAAATTTTCAAAGTCTATCTTCCTCATTTGAAGTCGAAGTTCAACATTTCTTGTATATTTTAGTGAGTTCGCATCTAACTTTGTCAGATATCGTCGAATTTCATCCATTGAAGCCCATTGAGGTCAACTGTCACTTTGTGTTAATTGAAAATTTTCTAAGTCTATCTTCCTCATTTGAAGTCGAATTTCAACATTTCTTATATATTTGAGTGAGTTCGCATCTAACTCTGTCAGATATCGTCGAATAACATCCATTCAAGCCCATTGAAGTCAACTGTCACTTTGTGTTACTTGAAAATTTTCAAAGTCTATCTTCCTCATTTGAAGTCGAAGTTCAACATTTCTTGTATATTTTAGTGAGTTCGCATCTAACTTTGTCAGATATCGTCGAATTTCATCCATTGAAGCCCATTAAGGTCAACTGTCACTTTGTGTTAATTGAAAATTTTCTAAGTCTATCTTCCTCATTTGAAGTCGAATTTTAACATTTCTTATATATTTGAGTGAGTTCGCATCTAACTCTGTCAGATATCGTCGAATAACATCCATTGAAGCCCATTGAGGTCAACTGTCACTTTGTGTTAATTGAAAATTTTCAAAGTCTATCTTCCTCATTTGAAGTCGAACTTCAACATTTCTTGTATATTTTAGTGAGTTCGCATCTAACTTTGTCAGATATCGTCGAATATCATCCATTGAAGCCCATTGAGGTCAACTGTCACTTTATGTTAATTGAAAATTTTCAAAGTCTATCTTCCTCATTTGAAGTCGAACTTCAACATTTCTTGTATATTTTAGTGAGTTCGCATCTAACTTTGTCAGATATCGTCGAATAACATCCATTGAAGCCCATTGAAGCCAACTGTCACTTTGTGTTAATTGAAAATTTTCAAAGTCTATCTTCCTCATTGAAGTCGAATTTCAACATTTCTTATATATTTGAGTGAGTCCGCATCTAACTGTCAGATATCATCGAAAAACATCCATTGAAGCCCATTGAAGCCAACTTTCACTTTGTGTTAATTGAAAATTTTCAAAGTCTATCTTCCTCGTTTGAAGTCGAATTTCAACATTTCTCATATATTTGAGTGAGTTTGCGTCTAACTTTGTCAGATATCTTCGAAAAACATCCATTGAAGCCCATTGAAGTCAACTGTCACTTTGTGTTAATTGAAAATTTTCAAAGTCTATCTTCCTCATTTGAAGTCGAATTTCAACATTTCTTATATATTTGAGTGAGTTCGCATCTAACTCTGTCAGATATCGTCGAATAACATCCATTCAAGCCCATTGAAGTCAACTGTCACTTTGTGTTACTTGAAAATTTTCAAAGTCTATCTTCCTCATTTGAAGTCGAAGTTCAACATTTCTTGTATATTTTAGTGAGTTCGCATCTAACTTTGTCAGATATCGTCGAATTTCATCCATTGAAGCCCATTAAGGTCAACTGTCACTTTGTGTTAATTGAAAATTTTCTAAGTCTATCTTCCTCATTTGAAGTCGAATTTTAACATTTCTTATATATTTGAGTGAGTTCGCATCTAACTCTGTCAGATATCGTCGAATAACATCCATTGAAGCCCATTGAAGCCAACTGTCACTTTGTGTTAATTGAAAATTTTCAAAGTCTATCTTCCTCATTGAAGTCGAATTTCAACATTTCTTATATATTTGAGTGAGTCCGCATCTAACTGTCAGATATCATCGAAAAACATCCATTGAAGCCCATTGAAGCCAACTTTCACTTTGTGTTAATTGAAAATTTTCAAAGTCTATCTTCCTCATTTGAAGTCGAATTTCAACATTTCTCATATATTTGAGTGAGTTTGCGTCTAACTTTGTCAGATATCTTCGAAAAACATCCATTGAAGCCCATTGAAGTCAACTGTCACTTTGTGTTAATTGAAAATTTTCAAAGTCTATCTTCCTCATTTGAAGTCGAATTTCAACATTTCTTATATATTTGAGTGAGTTCGCATCTAACTCTGTCAGATATCGTCGAATAACATCCATTCAAGCCCATTGAAGTCAACTGTCACTTTGTGTTACTTGAAAATTTTCAAAGTCTATCTTCCTCATTTGAAGTCGAAGTTCAACATTTCTTGTATATTTTAGTGAGTTCGCATCTAACTTTGTCAGATATCGTCGAATTTCATCCATTGAAGCCCATTGAGGTCAACTGTCACTTTGTGTTAATTGAAAATTTTCTAAGTCTATCTTCCTCATTTGAAGTCGAATTTCAACATTTCTTATATATTTGAGTGAGTTCGCATCTAACTCTGTCAGATATCGTCGAATAACATCCATTCAAGCCCATTGAAGTCAACTGTCACTTTGTGTTACTTGAAAATTTTCAAAGTCTATCTTCCTCATTTGAAGTCGAAGTTCAACATTTCTTGTATATTTTAGTGAGTTCGCATCTAACTTTGTCAGATATCGTCGAATTTCATCCATTGAAGCCCATTAAGGTCAACTGTCACTTTGTGTTAATTGAAAATTTTCTAAGTCTATCTTCCTCATTTGAAGTCGAATTTTAACATTTCTTATATATTTGAGTGAGTTCGCATCTAACTCTGTCAGATATCGTCGAATAACATCCATTGAAGCCCATTGAGGTCAACTGTCACTTTGTGTTAATTGAAAATTTTCAAAGTCTATCTTCCTCATTTGAAGTCGAACTTCAACATTTCTTGTATATTTTAGTGAGTTCGCATCTAACTTTGTCAGATATCGTCGAATATCATCCATTGAAGCCCATTGAGGTCAACTGTCACTTTATGTTAATTGAAAATTTTCAAAGTCTATCTTCCTCATTTGAAGTCGAACTTCAACATTTCTTGTATATTTTAGTGAGTTCGCATCTAACTTTGTCAGATATCGTCGAATAACATCCATTGAAGCCCATTGAAGCCAACTGTCACTTTGTGTTAATTGAAAATTTTCAAAGTCTATCTTCCTCATTGAAGTCGAATTTCAACATTTCTTATATATTTGAGTGAGTCCGCATCTAACTGTCAGATATCATCGAAAAACATCCATTGAAGCCCATTGAAGCCAACTTTCACTTTGTGTTAATTGAAAATTTTCAAAGTCTATCTTCCTCGTTTGAAGTCGAATTTCAACATTTCTCATATATTTGAGTGAGTTTGCGTCTAACTTTGTCAGATATCTTCGAAAAACATCCATTGAAGCCCATTGAAGTCAACTGTCACTTTGTGTTAATTGAAAATTTTCAAAGTCTATCTTCCTCATTTGAAGTCGAATTTCAACATTTCTTATATATTTGAGTGAGTTCGCATCTAACTCTGTCAGATATCGTCGAATAACATCCATTCAAGCCCATTGAAGTCAAGTGTCACTTTGTGTTACTTGAAAATTTTCAAAGTCTATCTTCCTCATTTGAAGTCGAAGTTCAACATTTCTTGTATATTTTAGTGAGTTCGCATCTAACTTTGTCAGATATCGTCGAATTTCATCCATTGAAGCCCATTGAGGTCAACTGTCACTTTGTGTTAATTGAAAATTTTCTAAGTCTATCTTCCTCATTTGAAGTCGAATTTCAACATTTCTTATATATTTGAGTGAGTTCGCATCTAACTCTGTCAGATATCGTCGAATAACATCCATTCAAGCCCATTGAAGTCAACTGTCACTTTGTGTTACTTGAAAATTTTCAAAGTCCATCTTCCTCATTTGAAGTCGAAGTTCAACATTTCTTGTATATTTTAGTGAGTTCGCATCTAACTTTGTCAGATATCGTCGAATTTCATCCATTGAAGCCCATTAAGGTCAACTGTCACTTTGTGTTAATTGAAAATTTTCTAAGTATATCTTCCTCATTTGAAGTCGAATTTTAACATTTCTTATATATTTGAGTGAGTTCGCATCTAACTCTGTCAGATATCGTCGAATAACATCCACTGAAGCCCATTGAAGTCAACTGTCACTTTGTGTTAATTGAAAATTTTCTAAGTCTATCTTCCTCATTTGAAGTCGAATTTTAACATTTCTTATATATTTGAGTGAGTTCGCATCTAGCTTTGTCAGATATCGTCGAATTTCATCCATTGAAGCTCATTAA
Organism: Diorhabda sublineata; assembly: GCF_026230105.1. Lineage (NCBI taxonomy): Eukaryota > Metazoa > Arthropoda > Insecta > Coleoptera > Chrysomelidae > Diorhabda > Diorhabda sublineata. Next base: position 107,830 of record NW_026614268.1, read on the forward strand.
GGTCAACTGTCACTTTGTGTTAATTGAAAATTTTCTAAGTCTATCTTCCTCATTTGAAGTCGAATTTTAACATTTCTTATATATTTGAGTGAGTTCGCATCTAACTCTGTCAGATATCGTCGAATAACATCCATTGAAGCCCATTGAGGTCAACTGTCACTTTGTGTTAATTGAAAATTTTCAAAGTCTATCTTCCTCATTTGAAGTCGAACTTCAACATTTCTTGTATATTTTAGTGAGTTCGCATCTAACTTTGTCAGATATCGTCGAATATCATCCATTGAAGCCCATTGAGGTCAACTGTCACTTTATGTTAATTGAAAATTTTCAAAGTCTATCTTCCTCATTTGAAGTCGAACTTCAACATTTCTTGTATATTTTAGTGAGTTCGCATCTAACTTTGTCAGATATCGTCGAATAACATCCATTGAAGCCCATTGAAGCCAACTGTCACTTTGTGTTAATTGAAAATTTTCAAAGTCTATCTTCCTCATTTGAAGTCGAATTTGAACATTTCTTATATATTTGAGTGAGTTCGCATCTAACTTTGTCAGATATCGTCGAATAGCATCCATTGAAGCCCATTGAGGTCAACTGTCACTTTGTGTTAATTGAAAATTTTCAAAGTCTATCTTCCTCATTGAAGTCGAATTTCAACATTTCTTATATATTTGAGTGAGTTCGCATCTAACTCTGTCAGATATCGTCGAATAACATCCATTGAAGCCCATTGAAGCCAACTGTCACTTTGTGTTAATTGAAAATTTTCAAAGTCTATCTTCCTCATTTGAAGTCGAATTTCAACATTTCTTATATATTTGAGTGAGTTCGCATCTAACTCTGTCAGATATCGTCGAATAACATCCATTGAAGCCCATTGAAGCCAACTGTCACTTTGTGTTAATTGAAAATTTTCAAAGTCTATCTTCCTCATTTGAAGTCGAATTTCAACATTTCTTATATATTTGAGTGAATTCGCATCTAACTTTGTCAGATATCGTCGAATAGCATCCATTGAAGCCCATTGAAGCCAACTGTCACTTTGTGTTAATTGAAAATTTTCAAAGTCTATCTTCCTCATTTGAAGTCGAATTTCAACATTTCTCATATGTTTGAGTGAGTTTGCGTCTAACTTTGTCAGATATCTTCGAAAAACATCCATTGAAGCCCATTGAGGTCAACTGTCACTTTATGTTAATTGAAAATTTTCAAAGTCTATCTTCCTCATTTGAAGTCGAACTTCAACATTTCTTGTATATTTTAGTGAGTTCGCATCTAACTTTGTCAGATATCGTCGAATAACATCCATTGAAGCCCATTGAAGCCAACTGTCACTTTGTGTTAATTGAAAATTTTCAAAGTCTATCTTCCTCATTGAAGTCGAATTTCAACATTTCTTATATATTTGAGTGAGTTCGCATCTAACTCTGTCAGATATCGTCGAATAACATCCATTGAAGCCCATTGAAGCCAACTGTCACTTTGTGTTAATTGAAAATTTTCAAAGTCTATCTTCCTCATTGAAGTCGAATTTCAACATTTCTTATATATTTGAGTGAGTTCGCATCTAACTCTGTCAGATATCGTCGAATAACATCCAATGAAGCCCATTGAAGCCAACTGTCACTTTGTGTTAATTGAAAATTTTCAAAGTCTATCTTCCTCATTGAAGTCGAATTTCAACATTTCTTATATATTTGAGTGAGTTCGCATCTAACTCTGTCAGATATCGTCGAATAACATCCATTGAAGCCCATTGAAGCCAACTGTCACTTTGTGTTAATTGAAAATTTTCAAAGTCTATCTTCCTCATTTGAAGTCGAATTTCAACATTTCTTATATATTTGAGTGAGTTCGCATCTAACACTGTCAGATATCGTCGAATATCATCCATTGAAGCCCATTGAAGTCAACTGTCACTTTGTGTTAATTGAAAATTTTCAGTCTATCTTCCTCATTTGAAGTCGAACTTCAACATTTCTTGTATATTTTAGTGAGTTCGCATCTAACTTTGTCAGATATCGTCGAATATCATCCATTGAAGCCCATTGAGGTCAACTGTCACTTTGTGTTAATTGAAAATTTTCAAAATCTATCTTCCTCATTTGAAGTCGAATTTTAACATTTCTTATATATTTGAGTGAGTTCGCATCTAGCTTTGTCAGATATCGTCGAATAGCATCCATTGAAGCCCATTGAGGTCAACTGTCACTTTGTGTTAATTGAAAATTTTCAAAGTCTATCTTCCTCATTTGAAGTCGAACTTCAACATTACTTGTATATTTTAGTGAGTTCGCATCTAACTTTGTCAGATATCGTCGAATATCATCCATTGAAGCCCATTGAGGTCAACTGTCACTTTGTGTTAATTGAAAATTTTCAAAGTCTATCTTCATCATTTGAAGTCGAATTTCAACATTTCTCATATATTTGAGTGAGTTTGCGTCTAACTTTGTCAGATATCTTCGAAAAACATCCATTGAAGCCCATTGAAGTCAACTGTCACTTTGTGTTAATTGAAAATTTTCAAAGTCTATCTTCCTCATTTGAAGTCGAATTTCAACATTTCTTATATATTTGAGTGAGTTCGCATCTAACTCTGTCAGATATCGTCGAATAACATCCATTCAAGCCCATTGAAGTCAACTGTCACTTTGTGTTACTTGAAAATTTTCAAAGTCTATCTTCCTCATTTGAAGTCGAAGTTCAACATTTCTTGTATATTTTAGTGAGTTCGCATCTAGCTTTGTCAGATATCGTCGAATTTCATCCATTGAAGCCCATTAAGGTCAACTGTCACTTTGTGTTAATTGAAAATTTTCTAAGTCTATCTTCCTCATTTGAAGTCGAATTTTAACATTTCTTATATATTTGAGTGAGTTCGCATCTAGCTTTGTCAGATATCGTCGAATATCATCCATTGAAGCCCATTGAGGTCAACTGTCACTTTATGTTAATTGAAAATTTTCAAAGTCTATCTTCCTCATTTGAAGTCGAACTTCAACATTTCTTGTATATTTTAGTGAGTTCGCATCTAACTTTGTCAGATATCGTCGAATAACATCCATTGAAGCCCATTGAAGCCAACTGTCACTTTGTGTTAATTGAAAATTTTCAAAGTCTATCTTCCTCATTGAAGTCGAATTTCAACATTTCTTATATATTTGAGTGAGTTCGCATCTAACTCTGTCAGATATCGTCGAATAACATCCATTGAAGCCCATTGAAGCCAACTGTCACTTTGTGTTAATTGAAAATTTTCAAAGTCTATCTTCCTCATTTGAAGTCGAATTTGAACATTTCTTATATATTTGAGTGAGTTCGCATCTAACTTTGTCAGATATCGTCGAATAGCATCCATTGAAGCCCATTGAGGTCAACTGTCACTTTGTGTTAATTGAAAATTTTCAAAGTCTATCTTCCTCATTGAAGTCGAATTTCAACATTTCTTATATATTTGAGTGAGTTCGCATCTAACTCTGTCAGATATCGACGAATAACATCCATTGAAGCCCATTGAAGCCAACTGTCACTTTGTGTTAATTGAAAATTTTCAAAGTCTATCTTCCTCATTTGAAGTCGAATTTCAACATTTCTTATATATTTGAGTGAGTTCGCATCTAACTTTGTCAGATATCGTCGAATAGCATCCATTGAAGCCCATTGAAGCCAACTGTCACTTTGTGTTAATTGAAAATTTTCAAAGTCTATCTTCCTCATTTGAAGTCGAATTTCAACATTTCTCATATGTTTGAGTGAGTTTGCGTCTAACTTTGTCAGATATCTTCGAAAAACATCCATTGAAGCCCATTGAGGTCAACTGTCACTTTATGTTAATTGAAAATTTTCAAAGTCTATCTTCCTCATTTGAAGTCGAACTTCAACATTTCTTGTATATTTTAGTGAGTTCGCATCTAACTTTGTCAGATATCGTCGAATTTCATCCATTGAAGCCCATTGAGGTCAACTGTCACTTTGTGTTAATTGAAAATTTTCTAAGTCTATCTTCCTCATTTGAAGTCGAATTTCAACATTTCTTATATATTTGAGTGAGTTCGCATCTAACTCTGTCAGATATCGTCGAATAACATCCATTCAAGCCCATTGAAGTCAACTGTCACTTTGTGTTACTTGAAAATTTTCAAAGTCTATCTTCCTCATTTGAAGTCGAAGTTCAACATTTCTTGTATATTTTAGTGAGTTCGCATCTAACTTTGTCAGATATCGTCGAATTTCATCCATTGAAGCCCATTAAGGTCAACTGTCACTTTGTGTTAATTGAAAATTTTCTAAGTATATCTTCCTCATTTGAAGTCGAATTTTAACATTTCTTATATATTTGAGTGAGTTCGCATCTAACTCTGTCAGATATCGTCAAATAACATCCACTGAAGCCCATTGAAGTCAACTGTCACTTTGTGTTAATTGAAAATTTTCTAAGTCTATCTTCCTCATTTGAAGTCGAATTTTAACATTTCTTATATATTTGAGTGAGTTCGCATCTAGCTTTGTCAGATATCGTCGAATTTCATCCATTGAAGCCCATTAAGGTCAACTGTCACTTTGTGTTAATTGAAAATTTTCTAAGTCTATCTTCCTCATTTGAAGTCGAATTTTAACATTTCTTATATATTTGAGTGAGTTCGCATCTAACTCTGTCAGATATCGTCGAATAACATCCATTGAAGCCCATTGAGGTCAACTGTCACTTTGTGTTAATTGAAAATTTTCAAAGTCTATCTTCCTCATTTGAAGTCGAACTTCAACATTTCTTGTATATTTTAGTGAGTTCGCATCTAACTTTGTCAGATATCGTCGAATATCATCCATTGAAGCCCATTGAGGTCAACTGTCACTTTATGTTAATTGAAAATTTTCAAAGTCTATCTTCCTCATTTGAAGTCGAACTTCAACATTTCTTGTATATTTTAGTGAGTTCGCATCTAACTTTGTCAGATATCGTCGAATAACATCCATTGAAGCCCATTGAAGCCAACTGTCACTTTGTGTTAATTGAAAATTTTCAAAGTCTATCTTCCTCATTGAAGTCGAATTTCAACATTTCTTATATATTTGAGTGAGTTCGCATCTAACTGTCAGATATCATCGAAAAACATCCATTGAAGCCCATTGAAGCCAACTTTCACTTTGTGTTAATTGAAAATTTTCAAAGTCTATCTTCCTCATTTGAAGTCGAATTTCAACATTTCTCATATATTTGAGTGAGTTTGCGTCTAACTTTGTCAGATATCTTCGAAAAACATCCATTGAAGCCCATTGAAGTCAACTGTCACTTTGTGTTAATTGAAAATTTTCAAAGTCTATCTTCCTCATTTGAAGTCGAATTTCAACATTTCTTATATATTTGAGTGAGTTCGCATCTAACTCTTTCAGATATCGTCGAATAACATCCATTCAAGCCCATTGAAGTCAACTGTCACTTTGTGTTACTTGAAAATTTTCAAAGTCTATCTTCCTCATTTGAAGTCGAAGTTCAACATTTCTTGTATATTTTAGTGAGTTCGCATCTAACTTTGTCAGATATCGTCGAATTTCATCCATTGAAGCCCATTGAGGTCAACTGTCACTTTGTGTTAATTGAAAATTTTCTAAGTCTATCTTCCTCATTTGAAGTCGAATTTCAACATTTCTTATATATTTGAGTGAGTTCGCATCTAACTCTGTCAGATATCGTCGAATAACATCCATTCAAGCCCATTGAAGTCAACTGTCACTTTGTGTTACTTGAAAATTTTCAAAGTCTATCTTCCTCATTTGAAGTCGAACTTCAACATTTCTTGTATATTTTAGTGAGTTCGCATCTAACTTTGTCAGATATCGTCGAATATCATCCATTGAAGCCCATTGAGGTCAACTGTCACTTTATGTTAATTGAAAATTTTCAAAGTCTATCTTCCTCATTTGAAGTCGAACTTCAACATTTCTTGTATATTTTAGTGAGTTCGCATCTAACTTTGTCAGATATCGTCGAATAACATCCATTGAAGCCCATTGAAGCCAACTGTCACTTTGTGTTAATTGAAAATTTTCAAAGTCTATCTTCCTCATTGAAGTCGAATTTCAACATTTCTTATATATTTGAGTGAGTTCGCATCTAACTGTCAGATATCATCGAAAAACATCCATTGAAGCCCATTGAAGCCAACTTTCACTTTGTGTTAATTGAAAATTTTCAAAGTCTATCTTCCTCATTTGAAGTCGAATTTCAACATTTCTCATATATTTGAGTGAGTTTGCGTCTAACTTTGTCAGATATCTTCGAAAAACATCCATTGAAGCCCATTGAAGTCAACTGTCACTTTGTGTTAATTGAAAATTTTCAAAGTCTATCTTCCTCATTTGAAGTCGAATTTCAACATTTCTTATATATTTGAGTGAGTTCGCATCTAACTCTTTCAGATATCGTCGAATAACATCCATTCAAGCCCATTGAAGTCAACTGTCACTTTGTGTTACTTGAAAATTTTCAAAGTCTATCTTCCTCATTTGAAGTCGAAGTTCAACATTTCTTGTATATTTTAGTGAGTTCGCATCTAACTTTGTCAGATATCGTCGAATTTCATCCATTGAAGCCCATTGAGGTCAACTGTCACTTTGTGTTAATTGAAAATTTTCTAAGTCTATCTTCCTCATTTGAAGTCGAATTTCAACATTTCTTATATATTTGAGTGAGTTCGCATCTAACTCTGTCAGATATCGTCGAATAACATCCATTCAAGCCCATTGAAGTCAACTGTCACTTTGTGTTACTTGAAAATTTTCAAAGTCTATCTTCCTCATTTGAAGTCGAAGTTCAACATTTCTTGTATATTTTAGTGAGTTCGCATCTAACTTTGTCAGATATCGTCGAATTTCATCCATTGAAGCCCATTAAGGTCAACTGTCACTATGTGTTAATTGAAAATTTTCTAAGTATATCTTCCTCATTTGAAGTCGAATTTTAACATTTCTTATATATTTGAGTGAGTTCGCATCTAACTCTGTCAGATATCGTCGAATAACATCCACTGAAGCCCATTGAAGTCAACTGTCACTTTGTGTTAATTGAAAATTTTCTAAGTCTATCTTCCTCATTTGAAGTCGAATTTTAACATTTCTTATATATTTGAGTGAGTTCGCATCTAGCTTTGTCAGATATCGTCGAATTTCATCCATTGAAGCCCATTAAGGTCAACTGTCACTTTGTGTTAATTGAAAATTTTCTAAGTCTATCTTCCTCATTTGAAGTCGAATTTTAACATTTCTTATATATTTGAGTGAGTTCGCATCTAACTCTGTCAGATATCGTCGAATAACATCCATTGAAGCCCATTGAGGTCAACTGTCACTTTGTGTTAATTGAAAATTTTCAAAGTCTATCTTCCTCATTTGAAGTCGAACTTCAACATTTCTTATATATTTTAGTGAGTTCGCATCTAACTTTGTCAGATATCGTCGAATATCATCCATTGAAGCCCATTGAGGTCAACTGTCACTTTATGTTAATTGAAAATTTTCAAAGTCTATCTTCCTCATTTGAAGTCGAACTTCAACATTTCTTGTATATTTTAGTGAGTTCGCATCTAACTTTGTCAGATATCGTCGAATAACATCCATTGAAGCCCATTGAAGCCAACTGTCACTTTGTGTTAATTGAAAATTTTCAAAGTCTATCTTCCTCATTGAAGTCGAATTTCAACATATCTTATATATTTGAGTGAGTTCGCATCTAACTCTGTCAGATATCGTCGAATAACATCCATTGAAGCCCATTGAAGCCAACTGTCACTTTGTGTTAATTGAAAATTTTCAAAGTCTATCTTCCTCATTTGAAGTCGAATTTGAACATTTCTTATATATTTGAGTGAGTTCGCATCTAACTTTGTCAGATATCGTCGAATAGCATCCATTGAAGCCCATTGAGGTCAACTGTCACTTTGTGTTAATTGAAAATTTTCAAAGTCTATCTTCCTCATTGAAGTCGAATTTCAACATTTCTTATATATTTGAGTGAGTTCGCATCTAACTCTGTCAGATATCGTCGAATAACATCCATTGAAGCCCATTGAAGCCAACTGTCACTTTGTGTTAATTGAAAATTTTCAAAGTCTATCTTCCTCATTTGAAGTCGAATTTCAACATTTCTTATATATTTGAGTGAGTTCGCATCTAACTCTGTCAGATATCGTCGAATAACATCCATTGAAGCCCATTGAAGCCAACTGTCACTTTGTGTTAATTGAAAATTTTCAAAGTCTATCTTCCTCATTTGAAGTCGAATTTCAACATTTCTTATATATTTGAGTGAGTTCGCATCTAACTTTGTCAGATATCGTCGAATAGCATCCATTGAAGCCCATTGAAGCCAACTGTCACTTTGTGTTAATTGAAAATTTTCAAAGTCTATCTTCCTCATTTGAAGTCGAATTTCAACATTTCTCATATGTTTGAGTGAGTTTGCGTCTAACTTTGTCAGATATCTTCGAAAAACATCCATTGAAGCCCATTGAGGTCAACTGTCACTTTATGTTAATTGAAAATTTTCAAAGTCTATCTTCCTCATTTGAAGTCGAACTTCAACATTTCTTGTATATTTTAGTGAGTTCGCATCTAACTTTGTCAGATATCGTCGAATAACATCCATTGAAGCCCATTGAAGCCAACTGTCACTTTGTGTTAATTGAAAATTTTCAAAGTCTATCTTCCTCATTGAAGTCGAATTTCAACATTTCTTATATATTTGAGTGAGTTCGCATCTAACTCTGTCAGATATCGTCGAATAACATCCATTGAAGCCCATTGAAGCCAACTGTCACTTTGTGTTAATTGAAAATTTTCAAAGTCTATCTTCCTCATTTGAAGTCGAATTTCAACATTTCTTATATATTTGAGTGAGTTCGCATCTAACACTGTCAGATATCGTCGAATATCATCCATTGAAGCCCATTGAAGTCAACTGTCACTTTGTGTTAATTGAAAATTTTCAGTCTATCTTCCTCATTTGAAGTCGAACTTCAACATTTCTTGTATATTTTAGTGAGTTCGCATCTAACTTTGTCAGATATCGTCGAATATCATCCATTGAAGCCCATTGAGGTCAACTGTCACTTTGTGTTAATTGAAAATTTTCAAAATCTATCTTCCTCATTTGAAGTCGAATTTTAACATTTCTTATATATTTGAGTGAGTTCGCATCTAGCTTTGTCAGATATCGTCGAATAGCATCCATTGAAGCCCATTGAGGTCAACTGTCCCTTTGTGTTAATTGAAAATTTTCAAAGTCTATCTTCCTCATTTGAAGTCGAACTTCAACATTACTTGTATATTTTAGTGAGTTCGCATCTAACTTTGTCAGATATCGTCGAATATCATCCATTGAAGCCCATTGAGGTCAACTGTCACTTTGTGTTAATTGAAAATTTTCAAAGTCTATCTTTATCATTTGAAGTCGAATTTCAACATTTCTCATATATTTGAGTGAGTTTGCGTCTAACTTTGTCAGATATCTTCGAAAAACATCCATTGAAGCCCATTGAAGTCAACTGTCACTTTGTGTTAATTGAAAATCTTCAAAGTCTATCTTCCTCATTTGAAGTCGAATTTCAACATTTCTTATATATTTGAGTGAGTTCGCATCTAACTCTGTCAGATATCGTCGAATAACATCCATTGAAGCCCATTGAAGCCAACTGTCACTTTGTGTTAATTGAAAATTTTCAAAGTCTATCTTCCTCATTTGAAGTCGAATTTCAACATTTCTTATATATTTGAGTGAGTTCGCATCTAACTTTGTCAGATATCGTCGAATAGCATCCATTGAAGCCCATTGAGGTCAACTGTCACTTTGTGTTAATTGAAAATTTTCTAAGTCTATCTTCCTCATTTGAAGTCGAAGTTCAACATTTCTTGTATATTTTAGTGAGTTCGCATCTAACTTTGTCAGATATCATCGAATTTCATCCATTGAAGCCCATTGAGGTCAACTGTCACTTTGTGTTAATTGAAAATTTTCTAAGTCTATCTTCCTCATTTGAAGTCGAATTTTAACATTTCTTATATATTTGAGTGAGTTCGCATCTAGCTTTGTCAGATATCGTCGAATAGCATCCATTGAAGCCCATTGAGGTCAACTGTCACTTTGTGTTAATTGAAAATTTTCAAAGTCTATCTTCCTCATTTGAAGTCGAACTTCAACATTTCTTATATATTTTAGTGAGTTCGCATCTAACTTTGTCAGATATCGTCGAATATCATCCATTGAAGCCCATTGAGGTCAACTGTCACTTTGTGTTAATTGAAAATTTTCAAAGTCTATCTTCCTCATTTGAAGTCGAATTTCAACATTTCTCATATATTTGAGTGAGTTCGCATCTAACTCTGTCAGATATCGTCGAATAACATCCATTGAAGCCCATTGAGGTCAACTGTCACTTTGTGTTAATTGAAAATTTTCTAAGTCTATCTTCCTCATTTGAAGTCGAATTTTAACATTTCTTATATATTTGAGTGAGTTCGCATCTAGCTTTGTCAGATATCGTCGAATAGCATCCATTGAAGCCCATTGAGGTCAACTGTCACTTTGTGTTAATTGAAAATTTTCAAAGTCTATCTTCCTCATTTGAAGTCGAACTTCAACATTTCTTATATATTTTAGTGATTTCGCATCTAACTTTGTCAGATATCGTCGAATATCATCCATTGAAGCCCATTGAGGTCAACTGTCACTTTGTGTTAATTGAAAATTTTCAAAGTCTATCTTCCTCATTTGAAGTCGAATTTCAACATTTCTCATATATTTGAGTGAGTTCGCATCTAACTCTGTCAGATATCGTCGAATAACATCCATTGAAGCCCATTGAAGCCAACTGTCACTTTGTGTTAATTGAAAATTTTCAAAGTCTATCTTCCTCATTTGAAGTCGAATTTCAACATTTCTCATATGTTTGAGTGAGTTTGCGTCTAACTTTGTCAGATATCTTCGAAAAACATCCATTGAAGCCCATTGAAGTCAACTGTCACTTTGTGTTAATTGAAAATTTTCAAAGTCTATCTTCCTCATTTGAAGTCGAATTTCAACATTTCTTGTATATTTTAGTGAGTTCGCATCTAACTTTGTCATATATCGTCGAATTTCATCCATTGAAGCCCATTGAGGTCAACTGTCACTTTGTGTTAATTGAAAATTTTCTAAGTCTATCTTCCTCATTTGAAGTCGAATTTTAACATTTCTTATATATTTGAGTGAGTTCGCATCTAGCTTTGTCAGATATCGTCGAATAGCATCCATTGAAGCCCATTGAGGTCAACTGTCACTTTGTGTTAATTGAAAATTTTCTAAGTCTATCTTCCTCACTTGAAGTCGAATTTCAACATTTCTTATATATTTGAGTGAGTTCGCATCTAACTTTGTCAGATATCGTCGAATAGCATCCATTGAAGCCCATTGAGGTCAACTGTCACTTTGTGTTAATTGAAAATTTTCAAAGTCTATCTTCCTCATTTGAAGTCGAATTTCAACATTTCTTATATATTTGAGTGAGTTCGCATCTAACTCTGTCAGATATCGTCGAATAACATCCATTAAAGCCCATTGAAGTCAACTGTCACTTTGTGTTAATTGAAAATTTTCTAAGTCTATCTTCCTCATTTGAAGTCGAATTTTAACATTTCTTATATATTTGAGTGAGTTCGCATCTAGCTTTGTCAGATATCGTCGAATAGCATCCATTGAAGCCCATTGAGGTCAACTGTCACTTTGTGTTAATTGAAAATTTTCAAAGTCTATCTTCCTCATTTGAAGTCGAATTTTAACATTTCTTATATATTTGAGTGAGTTCGCATCTAACTCTGTCAGATATCGTCGAATAACATCCATTGAAGCCCATTGAAGTCAACTGTCACTTTGTGTTAATTGAAAATTTTCTAAGTCTATCTTCCTCATTTGAAGTCGAATTTTAACATTTCTTATATATTTGAGTGAGTTCGCATCTAGCTTTGTCAGATATCGTCGAATAGCATCCATTGAAGCCCATTGAGGTCAACTGTCACTTTGTGTTAATTGAAAATTTTCAAAGTCTATCTTCCTCATTTGAAGTCGAACTTCAACATTTCTTGTATATTTTAGTGAGTTCGCATCTAACTTTGTCAGATATCGTCGAATATCATCCATTGAAGCCCATTGAGGTCAACTGTCACTTTATGTTAATTGAAAATTTTCAAAGTCTATCTTCCTCATTTGAAGTCGAACTTCAACATTTCTTGTATATTTTAGTGAGTTCGCATCTAACTTTGTCAGATATCGTCGAATAACATCCATTGAAGCCCATTGAAGCCAACTGTCACTTTGTGTTAATTGAAAATTTTCAAAGTCTATCTTCCTCATTGAAGTCGAATTTCAACATTTCTTATATATTTGAGTGAGTTCGCATCTAACTCTGTCAGATATCGTCGAATAACATCCGAAGCCCATTGAAGCCAACTGTCACTTTGTGTTAATTGAAAATTTTCAAAGTCTATCTTCCTCATTTGAAGTCGAATTTGAACATTTCTTATATATTTGAGTGAGTTCGCATCTAACTTTGTCAGATATCGTCGAATAGCATCCATTGAAGCCCATTGAGGTCAACTGTCACTTTGTGTTAATTGAAAATTTTCAAAGTCTATCTTCCTCATTGAAGTCGAATTTCAACATTTCTTATATATTTGAGTGAGTTCGCATCTAACTCTGTCAGATATCGTCGAATAACATCCATTGAAGCTCATTGAAGCCAACTGTCACTTTGTGTTAATTGAAAATTTTCAAAGTCTATCTTCCTCATTTGAAGTCGAATTTGAACATTTCTTATATATTTGAGTGAGTTCGCATCTAACTTTGTCAGATATCGTCGAATAGCATCCATTGAAGCCCATTGAAGCCAACTGTCACTTTGTGTTAATTGAAAATTTTCAAAGTCTATCTTCCTCATTTGAAGTCGAATTACACCATTTCTCATATGTTTGAGTGAGTTTGCGTCTAACTTTGTCAGATATCTTCGAAAAACATCCATTGAAGCCCATTGAAGTCAACTGTCACTTTGTGTTAATTGAAAATTTTCAAAGTCTATCTTCCTCATTTGAAGTCGAATTTCAACATTTCTTATATATTTGAGTGAGTTCGCATCTAACACTGTCAGATATCGTCGAATAACATCCATTGAAGCCCATTGAAGTCAACTGTCACTTTGTGTTAATTGAAAATTTTCAGTCTATCTTCCTCATTTGAAGTCGAACTTCAACATTTCTTGTATATTTTAGTGAGTTCGCATCTAACTTTGTCAGATATCGTCGAATATCATCCATTGAAGCCCATTGAGGTCAACTGTCACTTTGTGTTAATTGAAAATTTTCAAAGTCTATCTTCCTCATTTGAAGTCGAATTTTAACATTTCTTATATATTTGAGTGAGTTCGCATCTAGCTTTGTCAGATATCGTCGAATAGCATCCATTGAAGCCCATTGAGGTCAACTGTCACTTTGTGTTAATTGAAAATTTTCAAAGTCTATCTTCCTCATTTGAAGTCGAATTTCAACATTTCTTATATATTTGAGTGAGTTCGCATCTAACTCTGTCAGATATCGTCGAATAACATCCATTGAAGCCCATTGAAGCCAACTGTCACTTTGTGTTAATTGAAAATTTTCAAAGTCTATCTTCCTCATTTGAAGTCGAATTTCAACATTTCTCATATATTTGAGTAAGTTTGCGTCTAACTTTGTCAGATATCTTCGAAAAACATCCATTGAAGCCCATTGAAGTCAACTGTCACTTTGTGTTAATTGAAAATTTTCAAAGTCTATCTTCCTCATTTGAAGTCGAATTTCAACATTTCTTATATATTTGAGTGAGTTCGCATCTAACTCTGTCAGATATCGTCGAATAACATCCATTGAAGCCCATTGAGGTCAACTGTCACTTTGTGTTAATTGAAAATTTTCTAAGTCTATCTTCCTCATTTGAAGTCGAATTTTAACATTTCTTATATATTTGAGTGAGTTCGCATCTTGCTTTGACAGATATCGTCGAATAGCATCCATTGAGGCCCATTGAGGTTAACTGTCACTTTGTGTTAATTGAAAATTTTCAAAGTCTATCTTCCTCATTTGAAGTCGAATTTCAACATTTCTTATATATTTTAGTGAGTTCGCATCTAACTCTGTCAGATATCGTCGAATAACATCCATTGAAGCCCATTGAGGTCAACTGTCACTTTGTGTTAATTGAAAATTTTCTAAGTCTATCTTCCTCATTTGAAGTCGAATTTTAACATTTCTTATATATTTGAGTGAGTTCGCATCTAGCTTTGTCAGATATCGTCGAATAGCATCCATTGAAGCCCATTGAGGTCAACTGTCACTTTGTGTTAATTGAAAATTTTCAAAGTCTATCTTTCTCATTTGAAGTCGAATTTTAACATTTCTTATATATTTGAGTGAGTTCGCATCTAACTTTGTCAGATATCGTCGATTAACATCCATTGAAGCCCATTGAAGTCAACTGTCACTTTGTGTTAATTGAAAATTTTCTAAGTCTATCTTCCTCATTTGAAGTCGAATTTCAACATTTCTTATATATTGAGTGAGTTCGTCTAACTGTCAGATATCATCGAAAAACATCTATTGAAGCCCATTGAAGCCAACTGTCACTTTGTGTTAATTGAAAATTTTCAAAGTCTATCTTCCTCATTTGAAGTCGAATTTTAACATTTCTCATATATTTGAGTGAGTTCGCATCTAACTTTGTCAGATATCGTCGATTAACATCCATTGAAGCCCATTGAAGTCAACTGTCACTTTGTGTTAATTGAAAATTTTCTAAGTCTATCTTCCTCATTTGAAGTCGAATTTTAACATTTCTTATATATTTGAGTGAGTTCGCATCTTGCTTTGACAGATATCGTCGAATAGCATCCATTGAGGCCCATTGAGGTTAACTGTCACTTTGTGTTAATTGAAAATTTTCAAAGTCTATCTTCCTCATTTGAAGTCGAATTTCAACATTTCTCATATGTTTGAGTGAGTTTGCGTCTAACTTTGTCAGATATCTTCGAAAAACATCCATTGAAGCCCATTGAAGTCAACTGTCACTTTGTGTTAATTGAAAATTTTCAAAGTCTATCTTCCTCATTTGAAGTCGAATTTCAACATTTCTTATATATTTGAGTGAGTTCGCATCTAACTCTGTCAGATATCGTTGAATAACATCCATTGAAGCCCATTGAAGCCAACTGTCACTTTGTGTTAATTGAAAATTTTCAAAGTCTATCTTCCTCATTTGAAGTCGAATTTCAACATTTCTCATATATTTGAGTGAGTTCGCATCTAACACTGTCAGATATCGTCGAATAACATCCATTGAAGCCCATTGAAGTCAACTGTCACTTTGTGTTAATTGAAAATTTTCAAAGTCTATCTTCCTCATTTGAAGTCGAGCTTCAACATTTCTTGTATATTTTAGTGAGTTCGCATCTAGCTTTGTCAGATATCGTCGAATATCATCCATTGAAGCCCATTGAGGTCAACTGTCACTTTGTGTTAATTGAAAATTTTCAGTCTATCTTCCTCATTTGAAGTCGAATTTTAACATTTCTTATATATTTGAGTGAGTTCGCATCTAACACTGTCAGATATCGTCGAATAACATCCATTGAAGCCCATTGAAGTCAACTGTCACTTTGTGTTAATTGAAAATTTTCTAAGTCTATCTTCCTCATTTGAAGTCGAATTTCAACATTTCTTATATATTGAGTGAGTTCGTCTAACTGTCAGATATCTTCGAAAAACATCTATTGAAACCCATTGAAGCCAACTGTCACTTTGTGTTAATTGAAAATTTTCAAAGTCTATCTTCCTCATTTGAAGTCGAATTTCAACATTTCTTATATATTTGAGTGAGTTCGCATCTATCTTTGTCAGATATCGTCGATTAACATCCATTGAAGCCCATTGAAGTCAACTGTCACTTTGTGTTAATTGAAAATTTTCAAAGTCTATCTTCCTCATTTGAAGTCGAATTTCAACATTTCTTATATATTTGAGTGAGTTCGCATCTAACTCTGTCTGATATCGTTGAATAACATCCATTGAAGCCCATTGAAGCCAACTGTCACTTTGTGTTAATTGAAAATTTTCAAAGTCTATCTTTCTCATTTGAAGTCGAATTTCAACATTTCTTATATATTTGAGTGAGTTCGCATCTAACACTGTCAGATATCGTCGAATAACATCCATTGAAGCCCATTGAAGTCAACTGTCACTTTGTGTTAATTGAAAATTTTCTAAGTCTATCTTCCTCATTTGAAGTCGAATTTCAACATTTCTTATATATTGAGTGAGTTCGTCTAACTGTCAGATATCTTCGAAAAACATCTATTGAAACCCATTGAAGCCAACTGTCACTTTGTGTTAATTGAAAATTTTCAAAGTCTATCTTCCTCATTTGAAGTCGAATTTCAACATTTCTTATATATTTGAGTGAGTTCGCATCTAACTCTGTCAGATATCGTCGAATAACATCCATTGAAGCCCATTGAGGTCAACTGTCACTTTGTGTTAATTGAAAATTTTCTAAGTCTATCTTCCTCATTTGAAGTCGAATTATAACATTTCTTATATATTTGAGTGAGTTCGCATCTAGCTTTGTCAGATATCGTCGAATAGCATCCATTGAAGCCCATTGAGGTCAACTGTCACTTTGTGTTAATTGAAAATTTTCAAAGTCTATCTTTCTCATTTGAAGTCGAATTTTAACATTTCTTATATATTTGAGTGAGTTCGCATCTAACTTTGTCAGATATCGTCGATTAACATCCATTGAAGCCCATTGAAGACAACTGTCACTTTGTGTTAATTGAAAATTTTCTAAGTCTATCTTCCTCATTTGAAGTCGAATTTTAACATTTCTTATATATTTGAGTGAGTTCGCATCTTGCTTTGACAGATATCGTCGAATAGCATCCATTGAGGCCCATTGAGGTTAACTGTCACTTTGTGTTAATTGAAAATTTTCAAAGTCTATCTTCCTCATTTGAAGTCGAATTTCAACATTTCTCATATGTTTGAGTGAGTTTGCGTCTAACTTTGTCAGATATCGTCGATTAACATCCATTGAAGCCCATTGAAGACAACTGTCACTTTGTGTTAATTGAAAATTTTCTAAGTCTATCTTCCTCATTTGAAGTCGAATTTTAACATTTCTTATATATTTGAGTGAGTTCGCATCTTGCTTTGACAGATATCGTCGAATAGCATCCATTGAGGCCCATTGAGGTTAACTGTCACTTTGTGTTAATTGAAAATTTTCAAAGTCTATCTTCCTCATTTGAAGTCGAATTTCAACATTTCTCATAGATTTGAGTGAGTTTGCGTCTAACTTTGTCAGATATCTTCGAAAAACATCCATTGAAGCCCATTGAAGTCAACTGTCACTTTGTGTTAATTGAAAATTTTCAAAGTCTATCTTCCTCATTTGAAGTCGAATTTCAACATTTCTTATATATTTGAGTGAGTTCGCATCTAACTCTGTCAGATATCGTTGAATAACATCCATTGAAGCCCATTGAAGCCAACTGTCACTTTGTGTTAATTGAAAATTTTCAAAGTCTATCTTCCTCATTTGAAGTCGAATTTCAACATTTCTCATATATTTGAGTGAGTTCGCATCTAACACTGTCAGATATCGTCGAATAACATCCATTGAAGCCCATTGAAGTCAACTGTCACTTTGTGTTAATTGAAAATTTTCAAAGTCTATCTTCCTCATTTGAAGTCGAGCTTCAACATTTCTTGTATATTTTAGTGAGTTCGCATCTAGCTTTGTCAGATATCGTCGAATATCATCCATTGAAGCCCATTGAGGTCAACTGTCACTTTGTGTTAATTGAAAATTTTCAGTCTATCTTCCTCATTTGAAGTCGAATTTTAACATTTCTTATATATTTGAGTGAGTTCGCATCTAACTTTGTCAGATATCGTCGATTAACATCCATTGAAGCCCATTGAAGTCAACTGTCACTTTGTGTTAATTGAAAATTTTCAAAGTCTATCTTCCTCATTTGAAGTCGAATTTCAACATTTCTTATATATTTGAGTGAGTTCGCATCTAACTCTGTCTGATATCGTTGAATAACATCCATTGAAGCCCATTGAAGCCAACTGTCACTTTGTGTTAATTGAAAATTTTCAAAGTCTATCTTTCTCATTTGAAGTCGAATTTCAACATTTCTTATATATTTGAGTGAGTTCGCATCTAACACTGTCAGATATCGTCGAATAACATCCATTGAAGCCCATTGAAGTCAACTGTCACTTTGTGTTAATTGAAAATTTTCTAAGTCTATCTTCCTCATTTGAAGTCGAATTTCAACATTTCTTATATATTGAGTGAGTTCGTCTAACTGTCAGATATCTTCGAAAAACATCTATTGAAGCCCATTGAAGCCAACTGTCACTTTGTGTTAATTGAAAATTTTCAAAGTCTATCTTCCTCATTTGAAGTCGAATTTCAACATTTCTCATATATTTGAGTGAGTTCGCATCTAACTCTGTCAGATATCGTCGAATAACATCCATTGAAGCCCATTGAGGTCAACTGTCACTTTGTGTTAATTGAAAATTTTCTAAGTCTATCTTCCTCATTTGAAGTCGAATTTTAACATTTCTTATATATTTGAGTGAGTTCGCATCTAGCTTTGTCAGATATCGTCGAATAGCATCCATTGAAGCCCATTGAGGTCAACTGTCACTTTGTGTTAATTGAAAATTTTCAAAGTCTATCTTTCTCATTTGAAGTCGAATTTTAACATTTCTTATATATTTGAGTGAGTTCGCATCTAACTTTGTCAGATATCGTCGATTAACATCCATTGAAGCCCATTGAAGACAACTGTCACTTTGTGTTAATTGAAAATTTTCTAAGTCTATCTTCCTCATTTGAAGTCGAATTTCAACATTTCTTATATATTGAGTGAGTTCGTCTAACTGTCAGATATCATCGAAAAACATCTATTGAAGCCCATTGAAGCCAACTGTCACTTTGTGTTAATTGAAAATTTTCAAAGTCTATCTTCCTCATTTGAAGTCGAATTTTAACATTTCTCATATATTTGAGTGAGTTCGCATCTAACTTTGTCAGATATCGTCGATTAACATCCATTGAAGCCCATTGAAGTCAACTGTCACTTTGTGTTAATTGAAAATTTTCAAAGTCTATCTTCCTCATTTGAAGTCGAATTTCAACATTTCTTATATATTTGAGTGAGTTCGCATCTAACACTGTCAGATATCGTCGAATAACATCCATTGAAGCCCATTGAAGTCAACTGTCACTTTGTGTTAATTGAAAATTTTCAGTCTATCTTCCTCATTTGAAGTCGAACTTCAACATTTCTTGTATATTTTAGTGAGTTCGCATCTAACTTTGTCAGATATCGTCGAATATCATCCATTGAAGCCCATTGAGGTCAACTGTCACTTTGTGTTAATTGAAAATTTTCAAAGTCTATCTTCCTCATTTGAAGTCGAATTTTAACATTTCTTATATATTTGAGTGAGTTCGCATCTAGCTTTGTCAGATATCGTCGAATAGCATCCATTGAAGCCCATTGAGGTCAACTGTCACTTTGTGTTAATTGAAAATTTTCAAAGTCTATCTTCCTCATTTGAAGTCGAATTTCAACATTTCTTATATATTTGAGTGAGTTCGCATCTAACTCTGTCAGATATCGTCGAATAACATCCATTGAAGCCCATTGAAGCCAACTGTCACTTTGTGTTAATTGAAAATTTTCAAAGTCTATCTTCCTCATTTGAAGTCGAATTTCAACATTTCTCATATATTTGAGTAAGTTTGCGTATAACTTTGTCAGATATCTTCGAAAAACATCCATTGAAGCCCATTGAAGTCAACTGTCACTTTGTGTTAATTGAAAATTTTCAAAGTCTATCTTCCTCATTTGAAGTCGAATTTCAACATTTCTTATATATTTGAGTGAGTTCGCATCTAACTCTGTCAGATATCGTCGAATAACATCCATTGAAGCCCATTGAGGTCAACTGTCACTTTGTGTTAATTGAAAATTTTCTAAGTCTATCTTCCTCATTTGAAGTCGAATTTTAACATTTCTTATATATTTGAGTGAGTTCGCATCTTGCTTTGACAGATATCGTCGAATAGCATCCATTGAGGCCCATTGAGGTTAACTGTCACTTTGTGTTAATTGAAAATTTTCAAAGTCTATCTTCCTCATTTGAAGTCGAATTTCAACATTTCTTATATATTTTAGTGAGTTCGCATCTAACTCTGTCAGATATCGTCGAATAACATCCATTGAAGCCCATTGAGGTCAACTGTCACTTTGTGTTAATTGAAAATTTTCTAAGTCTATCTTCCTCATTTGAAGTCGAATTTTAACATTTCTTATATATTTGAGTGAGTTCGCATCTAGCTTTGTCAGATATCGTCGAATAGCATCCATTGAAGCCCATTGAGGTCAACTGTCACTTTGTGTTAATTGAAAATTTTCAAAGTCTATCTTTCTCATTTGAAGTCGAATTTTAACATTTCTTATATATTTGAGTGAGTTCGCATCTAACTTTGTCAGATATCGTCGATTAACATCCATTGAAGCCCATTGAAGTCAACTGTCACTTTGTGTTAATTGAAAATTTTCTAAGTCTATCTTCCTCATTTGAAGTCGAATTTCAACATTTCTTATATATTGAGTGAGTTCGTCTAACTGTCAGATATCATCGAAAAACATCTATTGAAGCCCATTGAAGCCAACTGTCACTTTGTGTTAATTGAAAATTTTCAAAGTCTATCTTCCTCATTTGAAGTCGAATTTTAACATTTCTCATATGTTTGAGTGAGTTCGCATCTAACTTTGTCAGATATCGTCGATTAACATCCATTGAAGCCCATTGAAGTCAACTGTCACTTTGTGTTAATTGAAAATTTTCTAAGTCTATCTTCCTCATTTGAAGTCGAATTTTAACATTTCTTATATATTTGAGTGAGTTCGCATCTTGCTTTGACAGATATCGTCGAATAGCATCCATTGAGGCCCATTGAGGTTAACTGTCACTTTGTGTTAATTGAAAATTTTCAAAGTCTATCTTCCTCATTTGAAGTCGAATTTCAACATTTCTCATATGTTTGAGTGAGTTTGCGTCTAACTTTGTCAGATATCTTCGAAAAACATCCATTGAAGCCCATTGAAAACAACTGTCACTTTGTGTTAATTGAAAATTTTCAAAGTCTATCTTCCTCATTTGAAGTCGAATTTCAACATTTCTTATATATTTGAGTGAGTTCGCATCTAACTCTGTCAGATATCGTTGAATAACATCCATTGAAGCCCATTGAAGCCAACTGTCACTTTGTGTTAATTGAAAATTTTCAAAGTCTATCTTCCTCATTTGAAGTCGAATTTCAACATTTCTCATATATTTGAGTGAGTTCGCATCTAACACTGTCAGATATCGTCGAATAACATCCATTGAAGCCCATTGAAGTCAACTGTCACTTTGTGTTAATTGAAAATTTTCAAAGTCTATCTTCCTCATTTGAAGTCGAGCTTCAACATTTCTTGTATATTTTAGTGAGTTCGCATCTAGCTTTGTCAGATATCGTCGAATATCATCCATTGAAGCCCATTGAGGTCAACTGTCACTTTGTGTTAATTGAAAATTTTCAGTCTATCTTCCTCATTTGAAGTCGAATTTTAACATTTCTTATATATTTGAGTGAGTTCGCATCTATCTTTGTCAGATATCGTCGATTAACATCCATTGAAGCCCATTGAAGTCAACTGTCACTTTGTGTTAATTGAAAATTTTCAAAGTCTATCTTCCTCATTTGAAGTCGAATTTCAACATTTCTTATATATTTGAGTGAGTTCGCATCTAACTCTGTCTGATATCGTTGAATAACATCCATTGAAGCCCATTGAAGCCAACTGTCACTTTGTGTTAATTGAAAATTTTCAAAGTCTATCTTCCTCATTTGAAGTCGAATTTCAACATTTCTTATATATTGAGTGAGTTCGTCTAACTGTCAGATATCTTCGAAAAACATCTATTGAAACCCATTGAAGCCAACTGTCACTTTGTGTTAATTGAAAATTTTCAAAGTCTATCTTCCTCATTTGAAGTCGAATTTCAACATTTCTTATATATTTGAGTGAGTTCGCATCTAACTCTGTCAGATATCGTCGAATAACATCCATTGAAGCCCATTGAGGTCAACTGTCACTTTGTGTTAATTGAAAATTTTCTAAGTCTATCTTCCTCATTTGAAGTCGAATTATAACATTTCTTATATATTTGAGTGAGTTCGCATCTAGCTTTGTCAGATATCGTCGAATAGCATCCATTGAAGCCCATTGAGGTCAACTGTCACTTTGTGTTAATTGAAAATTTTCAAAGTCTATCTTTCTCATTTGAAGTCGAATTTTAACATTTCTTATATATTTGAGTGAGTTCGCATCTAACTTTGTCAGATATCGTCGATTAACATCCATTGAAGCCCATTGAAGACAACTGTCACTTTGTGTTAATTGAAAATTTTCTAAGTCTATCTTCCTCATTTGAAGTCGAATTTTAACATTTCTTATATATTTGAGTGAGTTCGCATCTTGCTTTGACAGATATCGTCGAATAGCATCCATTGAGGCCCATTGAGGTTAACTGTCACTTTGTGTTAATTGAAAATTTTCAAAGTCTATCTTCCTCATTTGAAGTCGAATTTCAACATTTCTCATATGTTTGAGTGAGTTTGCGTCTAACTTTGTCAGATATCTTCGAAAAACATCCATTGAAGCCCATTGAAGTCAACTGTCACTTTGTGTTAATTGAAAATTTTCAAAGTCTATCTTCCTCATTTGAAGTCGAATTTCAACATTTCTTATATATTTGAGTGAGTTCGCATCTAACTCTGTCAGATATCGTTGAATAACATCCATTGAAGCCCATTGAAGCCAACTGTCACTTTGTGTTAATTGAAAATTTTCAAAGTCTATCTTCCTCATTTGAAGTCGAATTTCAACATTTCTCATATATTTGAGTGAGTTCGCATCTAACACTGTCAGATATCGTCGAATAACATCCATTGAAGCCCATTGAAGTCAACTGTCACTTTGTGTTAATTGAAAATTTTCAAAGTCTATCTTCCTCATTTGAAGTCGAGCTTCAACATTTCTTGTATATTTTAGTGAGTTCGCATCTAGCTTTGTCAGATATCGTCGAATATCATCCATTGAAGCCCATTGAGGTCAACTGTCACTTTGTGTTAATTGAAAATTTTCAGTCTATCTTCCTCATTTGAAGTCGAATTTTAACATTTCTTATATATTTGAGTGAGTTCGCATCTAACTTTGTCAGATATCGTCGATTAACATCCATTGAAGCCCATTGAAGTCAACTGTCACTTTGTGTTAATTGAAAATTTTCAAAGTCTATCTTCCTCATTTGAAGTCGAATTTCAACATTTCTTATATATTGAGTGAGTTCGTCTAACTGTCAGATATCTTCGAAAAACATCTATTGAAACCCATTGAAGCCAACTGTCACTTTGTGTTAATTGAAAATTTTCAAAGTCTATCTTCCTCATTTGAAGTCGAATTTCAACATTTCTTATATATTTGAGTGAGTTCGCATCTAACTCTGTCAGATATCGTCGAATAACATCCATTGAAGCCCATTGAGGTCAACTGTCACTTTGTGTTAATTGAAAATTTTCTAAGTCTATCTTCCTCATTTGAAGTCGAATTATAACATTTCTTATATATTTGAGTGAGTTCGCATCTAGCTTTGTCAGATATCGTCGAATAGCATCCATTGAAGCCCATTGAGGTCAACTGTCACTTTGTGTTAATTGAAAATTTTCAAAGTCTATCTTTCTCATTTGAAGTCGAATTTTAACATTTCTTATATATTGAGTGAGTTCGTCTAACTGTCAGATATCATCGAAAAACATCTATTGAAGCCCATTGAAGCCAACTGTCACTTTGTGTTAATTGAAAATTTTCAAAGTCTATCTTCCTCATTTGAAGTCGAATTTTAACATTTCTCATATATTTGAGTGAGTTCGCATCTAACTTTGTCAGATATCGTCGATTAACATCCATTGAAGCCCATTGAAGTCAACTGTCACTTTGTGTTAATTGAAAATTTTCAAAGTCTATCTTCCTCATTTGAAGTCGAATTTCAACATTTCTTATATATTTGAGTGAGTTCGCATCTAACACAGTCAGATATCGTCGAATAACATCCATTGAAGCCCATTGAAGTCAACTGTCACTTTGTGTTAATTGAAAATTTTCAGTCTATCTTCCTCATTTGAAGTCGAACTTCAACATTTCTTGTATAT
This sequence comes from Diorhabda sublineata, assembly GCF_026230105.1. NCBI lineage: Eukaryota > Metazoa > Arthropoda > Insecta > Coleoptera > Chrysomelidae > Diorhabda > Diorhabda sublineata. The sequence continues at coordinate 132,233 of NW_026614268.1, forward strand.
TTTAGTGAGTTCGCATCTAACTTTGTCAGATATCGTCGAATATCATCCATTGAAGCCCATTGAGGTCAACTGTCACTTTGTGTTAATTGAAAATTTTCAAAGTCTATCTTCCTCATTTGAAGTCGAATTTTAACATTTCTTATATATTTGAGTGAGTTCGCATCTAGCTTTGTCAGATATCGTCGAATAGCATCCATTGAAGCCCATTGAGGTCAACTGTCACTTTGTGTTAATTGAAAATTTTCAAAGTCTATCTTCCTCATTTGAAGTCGAATTTCAACATTTCTTATATATTTGAGTGAGTTCGCATCTAACTCTGTCAGATATCGTCGAATAACATCCATTGAAGCCCATTGAGGTCAACTGTCACTTTGTGTTAATTGAAAATTTTCTAAGTCTATCTTCCTCATTTGAAGTCGAATTTTAACATTTCTTATATATTTGAGTGAGTTCGCATCTTGCTTTGACAGATATCGTCGAATAGCATCCATTGAGGCCCATTGAGGTTAACTGTCACTTTGTGTTAATTGAAAATTTTCAAAGTCTATCTTCCTCATTTGAAGTCGAATTTCAACATTTCTTATATATTTTAGTGAGTTCGCATCTAACTCTGTCAGATATCGTCGAATAACATCCATTGAAGCCCATTGAGGTCAACTGTCACTTTGTGTTAATTGAAAATTTTCTAAGTCTATCTTCCTCATTTGAAGTCGAATTTTAACATTTCTTATATATTTGAGTGAGTTCGCATCTAGCTTTGTCAGATATCGTCGAATAGCATCCATTGAAGCCCATTGAGGTCAACTGTCACTTTGTGTTAATTGAAAATTTTCAAAGTCTATCTTTCTCATTTGAAGTCGAATTTTAACATTTCTTATATATTTGAGTGAGTTCGCATCTAACTTTGTCAGATATCGTCGATTAACATCCATTGAAGCCCATTGAAGTCAACTGTCACTTTGTGTTAATTGAAAATTTTCTAAGTCTATCTTCCTCATTTGAAGTCGAATTTCAACATTTCTTATATATTGAGTGAGTTCGTCTAACTGTCAGATATCATCGAAAAACATCTATTGAAGCCCATTGAAGCCAACTGTCACTTTGTGTTAATTGAAAATTTTCAAAGTCTATCTTCCTCATTTGAAGTCGAATTTTAACATTTCTCATATGTTTGAGTGAGTTCGCATCTAACTTTGTCAGATATCGTCGATTAACATCCATTGAAGCCCATTGAAGTCAACTGTCACTTTGTGTTAATTGAAAATTTTCTAAGTCTATCTTCCTCATTTGAAGTCGAATTTTAACATTTCTTATATATTTGAGTGAGTTCGCATCTTGCTTTGACAGATATCGTCGAATAGCATCCATTGAGGCCCATTGAGGTTAACTGTCACTTTGTGTTAATTGAAAATTTTCAAAGTCTATCTTCCTCATTTGAAGTCGAATTTCAACATTTCTCATATGTTTGAGTGAGTTTGCGTCTAACTTTGTCAGATATCTTCGAAAAACATCCATTGAAGCCCATTGAAAACAACTGTCACTTTGTGTTAATTGAAAATTTTCAAAGTCTATCTTCCTCATTTGAAGTCGAATTTCAACATTTCTTATATATTTGAGTGAGTTCGCATCTAACTCTGTCAGATATCGTTGAATAACATCCATTGAAGCCCATTGAAGCCAACTGTCACTTTGTGTTAATTGAAAATTTTCAAAGTCTATCTTCCTCATTTGAAGTCGAATTTCAACATTTCTCATATATTTGAGTGAGTTCGCATCTAACACTGTCAGATATCGTCGAATAACATCCATTGAAGCCCATTGAAGTCAACTGTCACTTTGTGTTAATTGAAAATTTTCAAAGTCTATCTTCCTCATTTGAAGTCGAGCTTCAACATTTCTTGTATATTTTAGTGAGTTCGCATCTAGCTTTGTCAGATATCGTCGAATATCATCCATTGAAGCCCATTGAGGTCAACTGTCACTTTGTGTTAATTGAAAATTTTCAGTCTATCTTCCTCATTTGAAGTCGAATTTTAACATTTCTTATATATTTGAGTGAGTTCGCATCTATCTTTGTCAGATATCGTCGATTAACATCCATTGAAGCCCATTGAAGTCAACTGTCACTTTGTGTTAATTGAAAATTTTCAAAGTCTATCTTCCTCATTTGAAGTCGAATTTCAACATTTCTTATATATTTGAGTGAGTTCGCATCTAACTCTGTCTGATATCGTTGAATAACATCCATTGAAGCCCATTGAAGCCAACTGTCACTTTGTGTTAATTGAAAATTTTCAAAGTCTATCTTCCTCATTTGAAGTCGAATTTCAACATTTCTTATATATTGAGTGAGTTCGTCTAACTGTCAGATATCTTCGAAAAACATCTATTGAAACCCATTGAAGCCAACTGTCACTTTGTGTTAATTGAAAATTTTCAAAGTCTATCTTCCTCATTTGAAGTCGAATTTCAACATTTCTTATATATTTGAGTGAGTTCGCATCTAACTCTGTCAGATATCGTCGAATAACATCCATTGAAGCCCATTGAGGTCAACTGTCACTTTGTGTTAATTGAAAATTTTCTAAGTCTATCTTCCTCATTTGAAGTCGAATTATAACATTTCTTATATATTTGAGTGAGTTCGCATCTAGCTTTGTCAGATATCGTCGAATAGCATCCATTGAAGCCCATTGAGGTCAACTGTCACTTTGTGTTAATTGAAAATTTTCAAAGTCTATCTTTCTCATTTGAAGTCGAATTTTAACATTTCTTATATATTTGAGTGAGTTCGCATCTAACTTTGTCAGATATCGTCGATTAACATCCATTGAAGCTCATTGAAGACAACTGTCACTTTGTGTTAATTGAAAATTTTCTAAGTCTATCTTCCTCATTTGAAGTCGAATTTTAACATTTCTTATATATTTGAGTGAGTTCGCATCTTGCTTTGACAGATATCGTCGAATAGCATCCATTGAGGCCCATTGAGGTTAACTGTCACTTTGTGTTAATTGAAAATTTTCAAAGTCTATCTTCCTCATTTGAAGTCGAATTTCAACATTTCTCATATGTTTGAGTGAGTTTGCGTCTAACTTTGTCAGATATCTTCGAAAAACATCCATTGAAGCCCATTGAAGTCAACTGTCACTTTGTGTTAATTGAAAATTTTCAAAGTCTATCTTCCTCATTTGAAGTCGAATTTCAACATTTCTTATATATTTGAGTGAGTTCGCATCTAACTCTGTCAGATATCGTTGAATAACATCCATTGAAGCCCATTGAAGCCAACTGTCACTTTGTGTTAATTGAAAATTTTCAAAGTCTATCTTCCTCATTTGAAGTCGAATTTCAACATTTCTCATATATTTGAGTGAGTTCGCATCTAACACTGTCAGATATCGTCGAATAACATCCATTGAAGCCCATTGAAGTCAACTGTCACTTTGTGTTAATTGAAAATTTTCAAAGTCTATCTTCCTCATTTGAAGTCGAGCTTCAACATTTCTTGTATATTTTAGTGAGTTCGCATCTAGCTTTGTCAGATATCGTCGAATATCATCCATTGAAGCCCATTGAGGTCAACTGTCACTTTGTGTTAATTGAAAATTTTCAGTCTATCTTCCTCATTTGAAGTCGAATTTTAACATTTCTTATATATTTGAGTGAGTTCGCATCTAACTTTGTCAGATATCGTCGATTAACATCCATTGAAGCCCATTGAAGTCAACTGTCACTTTGTGTTAATTGAAAATTTTCAAAGTCTATCTTCCTCATTTGAAGTCGAATTTCAACATTTCTTATATATTGAGTGAGTTCGTCTAACTGTCAGATATCTTCGAAAAACATCTATTGAAACCCATTGAAGCCAACTGTCACTTTGTGTTAATTGAAAATTTTCAAAGTCTATCTTCCTCATTTGAAGTCGAATTTCAACATTTCTTATATATTTGAGTGAGTTCGCATCTAACTCTGTCAGATATCGTCGAATAACATCCATTGAAGCCCATTGAGGTCAACTGTCACTTTGTGTTAATTGAAAATTTTCTAAGTCTATCTTCCTCATTTGAAGTCGAATTATAACATTTCTTATATATTTGAGTGAGTTCGCATCTAGCTTTGTCAGATATCGTCGAATAGCATCCATTGAAGCCCATTGAGGTCAACTGTCACTTTGTGTTAATTGAAAATTTTCAAAGTCTATCTTTCTCATTTGAAGTCGAATTTTAACATTTCTTATATATTTGAGTGAGTTCGCATCTAACTTTGTCAGATATCGTCGATTAACATCCATTGAAGCCCATTGAAGACAACTGTCACTTTGTGTTAATTGAAAATTTTCTAAGTCTATCTTCCTCATTTGAAGTCGAATTTTAACATTTCTTATATATTTGAGTGAGTTCGCATCTTGCTTTGACAGATATCGTCGAATAGCATCCATTGAGGCCCATTGAGGTTAACTGTCACTTTGTGTTAATTGAAAATTTTCAAAGTCTATCTTCCTCATTTGAAGTCGAATTTCAACATTTCTCATATGTTTGAGTGAGTTTGCGTCTAACTTTGTCAGATATCTTCGAAAAACATCCATTGAAGCCCATTGAAGTCAACTGTCACTTTGTGTTAATTGAAAATTTTCAAAGTCTATCTTCCTCATTTGAAGTCGAATTTCAACATTTCTTATATATTTGAGTGAGTTCGCATCTAACTCTGTCAGATATCGTTGAATAACATCCATTGAAGCCCATTGAAGCCAACTGTCACTTTGTGTTAATTGAAAATTTTCAAAGTCTATCTTCCTCATTTGAAGTCGAATTTCAACATTTCTCATATATTTGAGTGAGTTCGCATCTAACACTGTCAGATATCGTCGAATAACATCCATTGAAGCCCATTGAAGTCAACTGTCACTTTGTGTTAATTGAAAATTTTCAAAGTCTATCTTCCTCATTTGAAGTCGAGCTTCAACATTTCTTGTATATTTTAGTGAGTTCGCATCTAGCTTTGTCAGATATCGTCGAATATCATCCATTGAAGCCCATTGAGGTCAACTGTCACTTTGTGTTAATTGAAAATTTTCAGTCTATCTTCCTCATTTGAAGTCGAATTTTAACATTTCTTATATATTTGAGTGAGTTCGCATCTAACTTTGTCAGATATCGTCGATTAACATCCATTGAAGCCCATTGAAGTCAACTGTCACTTTGTGTTAATTGAAAATTTTCAAAGTCTATCTTCCTCATTTGAAGTCGAATTATAACATTTCTTATATATTTGAGTGAGTTCGCATCTAGCTTTGTCAGATATCGTCGAATAGCATCCATTGAAGCCCATTGAGGTCAACTGTCACTTTGTGTTAATTGAAAATTTTCAAAGTCTATCTTTCTCATTTGAAGTCGAATTTTAACATTTCTTATATATTTGAGTGAGTTCGCATCTAACTTTGTCAGATATCGTCGATTAACATCCATTGAAGCCCATTGAAGACAACTGTCACTTTGTGTTAATTGAAAATTTTCTAAGTCTATCTTCCTCATTTGAAGTCGAATTTTAACATTTCTTATATATTTGAGTGAGTTCGCATCTTGCTTTGACAGATATCGTCGAATAGCATCCATTGAGGCCCATTGAGGTTAACTGTCACTTTGTGTTAATTGAAAATTTTCAAAGTCTATCTTCCTCATTTGAAGTCGAATTTCAACATTTCTCATATGTTTGAGTGAGTTTGCGTCTAACTTTGTCAGATATCTTCGAAAAACATCCATTGAAGCCCATTGAAGTCAACTGTCACTTTGTGTTAATTGAAAATTTTCAAAGTCTATCTTCCTCATTTGAAGTCGAATTTCAACATTTCTTATATATTTGAGTGAGTTCGCATCTAACTCTGTCAGATATCGTTGAATAACATCCATTGAAGCCCATTGAAGCCAACTGTCACTTTGTGTTAATTGAAAATTTTCAAAGTCTATCTTCCTCATTTGAAGTCGAATTTCAACATTTCTCATATATTTGAGTGAGTTCGCATCTAACACTGTCAGATATCGTCGAATAACATCCATTGAAGCCCATTGAAGTCAACTGTCACTTTGTGTTAATTGAAAATTTTCAAAGTCTATCTTCCTCATTTGAAGTCGAGCTTCAACATTTCTTGTATATTTTAGTGAGTTCGCATCTAGCTTTGTCAGATATCGTCGAATATCATCCATTGAAGCCCATTGAGGTCAACTGTCACTTTGTGTTAATTGAAAATTTTCAGTCTATCTTCCTCATTTGAAGTCGAATTTTAACATTTCTTATATATTTGAGTGAGTTCGCATCTAACTTTGTCAGATATCGTCGATTAACATCCATTGAAGCCCATTGAAGTCAACTGTCACTTTGTGTTAATTGAAAATTTTCAAAGTCTATCTTCCTCATTTGAAGTCGAATTTCAACATTTCTTATATATTTGAGTGAGTTCGCATCTAACTCTGTCTGATATCGTTGAATAACATCCATTGAAGCCCATTGAAGCCAACTGTCACTTTGTGTTAATTGAAAATTTTCAAAGTCTATCTTTCTCATTTGAAGTCGAATTTCAACATTTCTTATATATTTGAGTGAGTTCGCATCTAACACTGTCAGATATCGTCGAATAACATCCATTGAAGCCCATTGAAGTCAACTGTCACTTTGTGTTAATTGAAAATTTTCTAAGTCTATCTTCCTCATTTGAAGTCGAATTTCAACATTTCTTATATATTGAGTGAGTTCGTCTAACTGTCAGATATCTTCGAAAAACATCTATTGAAGCCCATTGAAGCCAACTGTCACTTTGTGTTAATTGAAAATTTTCAAAGTCTATCTTCCTCATTTGAAGTCGAATTTCAACATTTCTTATATATTTGAGTGAGTTCGCATCTAACTCTGTCAGATATCGTCGAATAACATCCATTGAAGCCCATTGAGGTCAACTGTCACTTTGTGTTAATTGAAAATTTTCTAAGTCTATCTTCCTCATTTGAAGTCGAATTTTAACATTTCTTATATATTTGAGTGAGTTCGCATCTAGCTTTGTCAGATATCGTCGAATAGCATCCATTGAAGCCCATTGAGGTCAACTGTCACTTTGTGTTAATTGAAAATTTTCAAAGTCTATCTTTCTCATTTGAAGTCGAATTTTAACATTTCTTATATATTTGAGTGAGTTCGCATCTAACTTTGTCAGATATCGTCGATTAACATCCATTGAAGCCCATTGAAGACAACTGTCACTTTGTGTTAATTGAAAATTTTCAAAGTCTATCTTCCTCATTTGAAGTCGAATTTCAACATTTCTTATATATTTGAGTGAGTTCGCATCTAACTTTGTCAGATATCGTCGATTAACATCCATTGAAGCCCATTGAAGTCAACTGTCACTTTGTGTTAATTGAAAATTTTCAAAGTCTATCTTCCTCATTTGAAGTCGAATTATAACATTTCTTATATATTTGAGTGAGTTCGCATCTAGCTTTGTCAGATATCGTCGAATAGCATCCATTGAAGCCCATTGAGGTCAACTGTCACTTTGTGTTAATTGAAAATTTTCAAAGTCTATCTTTCTCATTTGAAGTCGAATTTTAACATTTCTTATATATTTGAGTGAGTTCGCATCTAACTTTGTCAGATATCGTCGATTAACATCCATTGAAGCCCATTGAAGACAACTGTCACTTTGTGTTAATTGAAAATTTTCTAAGTCTATCTTCCTCATTTGAAGTCGAATTTTAACATTTCTTATATATTTGAGTGAGTTCGCATCTTGCTTTGACAGATATCGTCGAATAGCATCCATTGAGGCCCATTGAGGTTAACTGTCACTTTGTGTTAATTGAAAATTTTCAAAGTCTATCTTCCTCATTTGAAGTCGAATTTCAACATTTCTCATATGTTTGAGTGAGTTTGCGTCTAACTTTGTCAGATATCTTCGAAAAACATCCATTGAAGCCCATTGAAGTCAACTGTCACTTTGTGTTAATTGAAAATTTTCAAAGTCTATCTTCCTCATTTGAAGTCGAATTTCAACATTTCTTATATATTTGAGTGAGTTCGCATCTAACTCTGTCAGATATCGTTGAATAACATCCATTGAAGCCCATTGAAGCCAACTGTCACTTTGTGTTAATTGAAAATTTTCAAAGTCTATCTTCCTCATTTGAAGTCGAATTTCAACATTTCTCATATATTTGAGTGAGTTCGCATCTAACACTGTCAGATATCGTCGAATAACATCCATTGAAGCCCATTGAAGTCAACTGTCACTTTGTGTTAATTGAAAATTTTCAAAGTCTATCTTCCTCATTTGAAGTCGAGCTTCAACATTTCTTGTATATTTTAGTGAGTTCGCATCTAGCTTTGTCAGATATCGTCGAATATCATCCATTGAAACCCATTGAGGTCAACTGTCACTTTGTGTTAATTGAAAATTTTCAGTCTATCTTCCTCATTTGAAGTCGAATTTTAACATTTCTTATATATTTGAGTGAGTTCGCATCTAACTTTGTCAGATATCGTCGATTAACATCCATTGAAGCCCATTGAAGTCAACTGTCACTTTGTGTTAATTGAAAATTTTCAAAGTCTATCTTCCTCATTTGAAGTCGAATTTCAACATTTCTTATATATTTGAGTGAGTTCGCATCTAACTCTGTCTGATATCGTTGAATAACATCCATTGAAGCCCATTGAAGCCAACTGTCACTTTGTGTTAATTGAAAATTTTCAAAGTCTATCTTTCTCATTTGAAGTCGAATTTCAACATTTCTTATATATTTGAGTGAGTTCGCATCTAACACTGTCAGATATCGTCGAATAACATCCATTGAAGCCCATTGAAGTCAACTGTCACTTTGTGTTAATTGAAAATTTTCTAAGTCTATCTTCCTCATTTGAAGTCGAATTTCAACATTTCTTATATATTGAGTGAGTTCGTCTAACTGTCAGATATCTTCGAAAAACATCTATTGAAGCCCATTGAAGCCAACTGTCACTTTGTGTTAATTGAAAATTTTCAAAGTCTATCTTCCTCATTTGAAGTCGAATTTCAACATTTCTTATATATTTGAGTGAGTTCGCATCTAACTCTGTCAGATATCGTCGAATAACATCCATTGAAGCCCATTGAGGTCAACTGTCACTTTGTGTTAATTGAAAATTTTCTAAGTCTATCTTCCTCATTTGAAGTCGAATTTTAACATTTCTTATATATTTGAGTGAGTTCGCATCTAGCTTTGTCAGATATCGTCGAATAGCATCCATTGAAGCCCATTGAGGTCAACTGTCACTTTGTGTTAATTGAAAATTTTCAAAGTCTATCTTTCTCATTTGAAGTCGAATTTTAACATTTCTTATATATTTGAGTGAGTTCGCATCTAACTTTGTCAGATATCGTCGATTAACATCCATTGAAGCCCATTGAAGACAACTGTCACTTTGTGTTAATTGAAAATTTTCTAAGTCTATCTTCCTCATTTGAAGTCGAATTTCAACATTTCTTATATATTGAGTGAGTTCGTCTAACTGTCAGATATCATCGAAAAACATCTATTGAAGCCCATTGAAGCCAACTGTCACTTTGTGTTAATTGAAAATTTTCAAAGTCTATCTTCCTCATTTGAAGTCGAATTTTAACATTTCTTATATATTTGAGTGAGTTCGCATCTTGCTTTGACAGATATCGTCGAATAGCATCCATTGAGGCCCATTGAGGTTAACTGTCACTTTGTGTTAATTGAAAATTTTCAAAGTCTATCTTCCTCATTTGAAGTCGAATTTCAACATTTCTTATATATTTGAGTGAGTTCGCATCTAACTCTGTCAGATATCGTCGAATAACATCCATTGAAGCCCATTGAGGTCAACTGTCACTTTGTGTTAATTGAAAATTTTCTAATTCTATCTTCCTCATTTGAAGTCGAATTTTAACATTTCTTATATATTTGAGTGAGTTCGCATCTAGCTTTGTCAGATATCGTCGAATAGCATCCATTGAAGCCCATTGAGGTCAACTGTCACTTTGTGTTAATTGAAAATTTTCAAAGTCTATCTTTCTCATTTGAAGTCGAATTTTAACATTTCTTATATATTTGAGTGAGTTCGCATCTAACTTTGTCAGATATCGTCGATTAACATCCATTGAAGCCCATTGAAGTCAACTGTCACTTTGTGTTAATTGAAAATTTTCTAAGTCTATCTTCCTCATTTGAAGTCGAATTTCAACATTTCTTATATATTGAGTGAGTTCGTCTAACTGTCAGATATCATCGAAAAACATCTATTGAAGCCCATTGAAGCCAACTGTCACTTTGTGTTAATTGAAAATTTTCAAAGTCTATCTTCCTCATTTGAAGTCGAATTTTAACATTTCTCATATATTTGAGTGAGTTCGCATCTAACTTTGTCAGATATCGTCGATTAACATCCATTGAAGCCCATTGAAGTCAACTGTCACTTTGTGTTAATTGAAAATTTTCAAAGTCTATCTTCCTCATTTGAAGTCGAATTTTAACATTTCTTATATATTTGAGTGAGTTCGCATCTTGCTTTGACAGATATCGTCGAATAGCATCCATTGAGGCCCATTGAGGTTAACTGTCACTTTGTGTTAATTGAAAATTTTCAAAGTCTATCTTCCTCATTTGAAGTCGAATTTCAACATTTCTCATATGTTTGAGTGAGTTTGCGTCTAACTTTGTCAGATATCTTCGAAAAACATCCATTGAAGCCCATTGAAGTCAACTGTCACTTTGTGTTAATTGAAAATTTTCAAAGTCTATCTTCCTCATTTGAAGTCGAATTTCAACATTTCTTATATATTTGAGTGAGTTCGCATCTAACTCTGTCAGATATCGTTGAATAACATCCATTGAAGCCCATTGAAGCCAACTGTCACTTTGTGTTAATTGAAAATTTTCAAAGTCTATCTTCCTCATTTGAAGTCGAATTTCAACATTTCTCATATATTTGAGTGAGTTCGCATCTAACACTGTCAGATATCGTCGAATAACATCCATTGAAGCCCATTGAAGTCAACTGTCACTTTGTGTTAATTGAAAATTTTCAAAGTCTATCTTCCTCATTTGAAGTCGAGCTTCAACATTTCTTGTATATTTTAGTGAGTTCGCATCTAGCTTTGTCAGATATCGTCGAATATCATCCATTGTAGCCCATTGAGGTCAACTGTCACTTTGTGTTAATTGAAAATTTTCAGTCTATCTTCCTCATTTGAAGTCGAATTTTAGCATTTCTTATATATTTGAGTGAGTTCGCATCTAACTTTGTCAGATATCGTCGATTAACATCCATTGAAGCCCATTGAAGTCAACTGTCACTTTGTGTTAATTGAAAATTTTCAAAGTCTATCTTCCTCATTTGAAGTCGAATTTCAACATTTCTTATATATTTGAGTGAGTTCGCATCTAACTCTGTCTGATATCGTTGAATAACATCCATTGAAGCCCATTGAAGCCAACTGTCACTTTGTGTTAATTGAAAATTTTCAAAGTCTATCTTCCTCATTTGAAGTCGAATTTCAACATTTCTTATATATTTGAGTGAGTTCGCATCTAACACTGTCAGATATCGTCGAATAACATCCATTGAAGCCCATTGAAGTCAACTGTCACTTTGTGTTAATTGAAAATTTTCTAAGTCTATCTTCCTCATTTGAAGTCGAATTTCAACATTTCTTATATATTGAGTGAGTTCGTCTAACTGTCAGATATCATCGAAAAACATCTATTGAAGCCCATTGAAGCCAACTGTCACTTTGTGTTAATTGAAAATTTTCAAAGTCTATCTTCCTCATTTGAAGTCGAATTTCAACATTTCTTATATATTTGAGTGAGTTCGCATCTAACTCTGTCAGATATCGTCGAATAACATCCATTGAAGCCCATTGAAGCCAACTGTCACATTGTGTTAATAGAAAATTTTCAAAGTCTATCTTCCTCATTTGAAGTCGAATTTCAACATTTCTCATATATTTGAGTAAGTTTGCGTCTAACTTTGTCAGATATCTTCGAAAAACATCCATTGAAGCCCATTGAAGTCAACTGTCACTTTGTGCTAATTGAAAAGTTTTCAAAGTCTATCTTCCTCATTTGAAGTCGAATTTCAACATTCCTTATATATTTGAGTGAGTTTGCGTCTAACTTTGTCAGATATCTTCGAAAAACATCCATTGAAGCCCATTGAAGTCAACTGTCACTTTGTGTTAATTGAAAATTTTCAAAGTCTATCTTCCTCATTTGAAGTCGAATTTCAACATTTCTTATATATTTGAGTGAGTTCGCATCTAACTCTGTCAGATATCGTCGAATAACATCCATTGAAGCCCATTGAAGCCAACTGTCACTTTGTGTTAATTGAAAATTTTCAAAGTCTATCTTCCTCATTTGAAGTCGAATTTCAACATTTCTCATATATTTGAGTAAGTTTGCGTCTAACTTTGTCAGATATCTTCGAAAAACATCCATTGAAGCCCATTGAAGTCAACTGTCACTTTGTGTTAATTGAAAAGTTTTCAAAGTCTATCTTCCTCATTTGAAGTCGAATTTCAACATTCCTTATATATTTGAGTGAGTTTGCGTCTAACTTTGTCAGATATCTTCGAAAAACATCCATTGAAGCCCATTGAAGTCAACTGTCACTTTGTGTTAATTGAAAATTTTCAAAGTCTATATTCCTCATTTGAAGTCGAATTTCAACATTTCTTATATATTTGAGTGAGTTTGCATCTAACTCTGTCAGATATCGTCGAATAACATCCATTGAAGCCCATTGAAGCCAACTGTCACTTTGTGTTAATTGAAAATTTTCAAAGTCTATCTTCCTCATTTGAAGTCGAATTTCAACATTTCTTATATATTTGAGTGAGTTCGCATCTAACTTTGTCAGATATTGTCGAATAGCATCCATTGAAGCCCATTGAAGCCAACTGTCACTTTGTGTTAATTAAAGCCACACAAAGTGACAGTTAACCTCAATGGGCCTCAATGGATGCTATTCGACGATATCTGTCAAAGCAAGATGCGAACTCACTCAAATATATAAGAAATGTTAAAATTCGACTTCAAATGAGGAAGATAGACTTAGAAAATTTTCAATTAACACAAAGTGACAGTTGACTTCAATGGGCTTCAATGGATGTTAATCGACGATATCTGACAAAGTTAGATGCGAACTCACTCAAATATATGAGAAATGTTAAAATTCGACTTCAAATGAGGAAGATAGACTTTGAAAATTTTCAATTAACACAAAGTGACAGTTGGCTTCAATGGGCTTCAATAGATGTTTTTCGATGATATCTGACAGTTAGACGAACTCACTCAATATATAAGAAATGTTGAAATTCGACTTCAAATGAGGAAGATAGACTTAGAAAATTTTCAATTAACACAAAGTGACAGTTGACTTCAATGGGCTTCAATGGATGTTAATCGACGATATCTGACAAAGTTAGATGCGAACTCACTCAAATATATAAGAAATGTTAAAATTCGACTTCAAATGAGAAAGATAGACTTTGAAAATTTTCAATTAACACAAAGTGACAGTTGACCTCAATGGGCTTCAATGGATGCTATTCGACGATATCTGACAAAGCTAGATGCGAACTCACTCAAATATATAAGAAATGTTAAAATTCGACTTCAAATGAGGAAGATAGACTTAGAAAATATTCAATTAACACAAAGTGACAGTTGACCTCAATGGGCTTCAATGGATGTTATTCGACGATATCTGACAGAGTTAGATGCGAACTCACTCAAATATATAAGAAATGTTGAAATTCGACTTCAAATGAGGAAGATAGACTTTAAAAATTTTCAATTAACACAAAGTGACAGTTAACCTCAATGGGCCTCAATGGATGCTATTCGACGATATCTGTCAAAGCAAGATGCGAACTCACTCAAATATATAAGATATGTTAAAATTCGACTTCAAATGAGGAAGATAGACTTAGAAAATTTTCAATTAACACAAAGTGACAGTTGACTTCAATGGGCTTCAATGGATGTTAATCGACGATATCTGACAAAGTTAGATGCGAACTCACTCAAATATATGAGAAATGTTAAAATTCGACTTCAAATGAGGAAGATAGACTTTGAAAATTTTCAATTAACACAAAGTGACAGTTGGCTTCAATGGGCTTCAATAGATGTTTTTCGATGATATCTGACAGTTAGACGAACTCACTCAATATATAAGAAATGTTGAAATTCGACTTCAAATGAGGAAGATAGACTTAGAAAATTTTCAATTAACACAAAGTGACAGTTGTCTTCAATGGGCTTCAATGGATGTTAATCGACGATATCTGACAAAGTTAGATGCGAACTCACTCAAATATATAAGAAATGTTAAAATTCGACTTCAAATGAGAAAGATAGACTTTGAAAATTTTCAATTAACACAAAGTGACAGTTGACCTCAATGGGCTTCAATGGATGCTATTCGACGATATCTGACAAAGCTAGATGCGAACTCACTCAAATATATAAGAAATGTTAAAATTCGACTTCAAATGAGGAAGATAGACTTAGAAAATTTTCAATTAACACAAAGTGACAGTTGACCTCAATGGGCTTCAATGGATGTTATTCGACGATATCTGACAGAGTTAGATGCGAACTCACTCAAATATATAAGAAATGTTGAAATTCGACTTCAAATGAGGAAGATAGACTTTGAAAATTTTCAATTAACACAAAGTGACAGTTGACTTCAATGGGCTTCAATGGATGTTTTTCGAAGATATCTGACAAAGTTAGACGCAAACTTACTCAAATATATGAGAAATGTTGAAATTCGACTTCAAATGAGGAAGATAGACTTTGAAAATTTTCAATTAACACAAAGTGACAGTTGGCTTCAATGGGCTTCAATGGATGTTATTCGACGATATCTGACAGAGTTAGATGCGAACTCACTCAAATATATAAGAAATGTTGAAATTCGACTTCAAATGAGGAAGATAGACTTTGAAAATTTTCAATTAACACAAAGTGACAGTTGACCTCAATGGGCTTCAATGGATGCTATTCGACGATATCTGACAAAGCTAGATGCGAACTCACTCAAATATATAAGAAATGTTAAAATTCGACTTCAAATGAGGAAGATAGACTTTGAAAATTTTCAATTAACACAAAGTGACAGTTGACCTCAATGGGCTTCAATGGATGATATTCGACGATATCTGACAAAGTTAGATGCGAACTCACTAAAATATACAAGAAATGTTGGAGTTCGACTTCAAATGAGGAAGATAGACTGAAAATTTTCAATTAACACAAAGTGACAGTTGACTTCAATGGGCTTCAATGGATGTTATTCGACGATATCTGACAGTGTTAGATGCGAACTCACTCAAATATATAAGAAATGTTGAAATTCGACTTCAAATGAGGAAGATAGACTTTGAAAATTTTCAATTAACACAAAGTGACAGTTGACTTCAATGGGCTTCAATGGATGTTTTTCGAAGATATCTGACAAAGTTAGACGCAAACTCACTCAAACATATGAGAAATGTTGTAATTCGACTTCAAATGAGGAAGATAGACTTTGAAAATTTTCAATTAACACAAAGTGACAGTTGGCTTCAATGGGCTTCAATGGATGCTATTCGACGATATCTGACAAAGTTAGATGCGAACTCACTCAAATATATAAGAAATGTTGAAATTCGACTTCAAATGAGGAAGATAGACTTTGAAAATTTTCAATTAACACAAAGTGACAGTTGACTTCAATGGGCTTCAATGGATGTTTTTCGAAGATATCTGACAAAGTTAGACGCAAACTCACTCAAACATATGAGAAATGTTGTAATTCGACTTCAAATGAGGAAGATAGACTTTGAAAATTTTCAATTAACACAAAGTGACAGTTGACCTCAATGGGCTTCAATGGATGATATTCGACGATATCTGACAAAGTTAGATGCGAACTCACTAAAATATACAAGAAATGTTGAAGTTCGACTTCAAATGAGGAAGATAGACTGAAAATTTTCAATTAACACAAAGTGACAGTTGACTTCAATGGGCTTCAATGGATGTTATTCGACGATATCTGACAGTGTTAGATGCGAACTCACTCAAATATATAAGAAATGTTGAAATTCGACTTCAAATGAGGAAGATAGACTTTGAAAATTTTCAATTAACACAAAGTGACAGTTGACTTCAATGGGCTTCAATGGATGTTTTTCGAAGATATCTGACAAAGTTAGACGCAAACTCACTCAAACATATGAGAAATGTTGTAATTCGACTTCAAATGAGGAAGATAGACTTTGAAAATTTTCAATTAACACAAAGTGACAGTTGGCTTCAATGGGCTTCAATGGATGTTATTCGACGATATCTGACAAAGTTAGATGCGAACTCACTAAAATATACAAGAAATGTTGAAGTTCGACTTCAAATGAGGAAGATAGACTTTGAAAATTTTCAATTAACATAAAGTGACAGTTGACCTCAATGGGCTTCAATGGATGATATTCGACGATATCTGACAAAGTTAGATGCGAACTCACTAAAATATACAAGAAATGTTGAAGTTCGACTTCAAATGAGGAAGATAGACTTTGAAAATTTTCAATTAACACAAAGTGACAGTTGACCTCAATGGGCTTCAATGGATGATATTCGACGATATCTGACAAAGTTAGATGCGAACTCACTAAAATATACAAGAAATGTTGGAGTTCGACTTCAAATGAGGAAGATAGACTGAAAATTTTCAATTAACACAAAGTGACAGTTGACTTCAATGGGCTTCAATGGATGTTATTCGACGATATCTGACAGTGTTAGATGCGAACTCACTCAAATATATAAGAAATGTTGAAATTCGACTTCAAATGAGGAAGATAGACTTTGAAAATTTTCAATTAACACAAAGTGACAGTTGACTTCAATATGCTTCAATGGATGTTTTTCGAAGATATCTGACAAAGTTAGACGCAAACTCACTCAAACATATGAGAAATGTTGTAATTCGACTTCAAATGAGGAAGATAGACTTTGAAAATTTTCAATTAACACAAAGTGACAGTTGGCTTCAATGGGCTTCAATGGATGCTATTCGACGATATCTGACAAAGTTAGATGCGAACTCACTCAAATATATAAGAAATGTTCAAATTCGACTTCAAATGAGGAAGATAGACTTTGAAAATTTTCAATTAACACAAAGTGACAGTTGACCTCAATGGGCTTCAATGGATGATATTCGACGATATCTGACAAAGTTAGATGCGAACTCACTAAAATATACAAGAAATGTTGAAGTTCGACTTCAAATGAGGAAGATAGACTGAAAATTTTCAATTAACACAAAGTGACAGTTGACTTCAATGGGCTTCAATGGATGTTATTCGACGATATCTGACAGTGTTAGATGCGAACTCACTCAAATATATAAGAAATGTTGAAATTCGACTTCAAATGAGGAAGATAGACTTTGAAAATTTTCAATTAACACAAAGTGACAGTTGACTTCAATGGGCTTCAATGGATGTTTTTCGAAGATATCTGACAAAGTTAGACGCAAACTCACTCAAACATATGAGAAATGTTGTAATTCGACTTCAAATGAGGAAGATAGACTTTGAAAATTTTCAATTAACACAAAGTGACAGTTGGCTTCAATGGGCTTCAATGGATGCTATTCGACGATATCTGACAAAGTTAGATGCGAACTCACTCAAATATATAAGAAATGTTCAAATTCGACTTCAAATGAGGAAGATAGACTTTGAAAATTTTCAATTAACACAAAGTGACAGTTGGCTTCAATGGGCTTCAATGGATGTTATTCGACGATATCTGACAGAGTTAGATGCGAACTCACTCAAATATATAAGAAATGTTGAAATTCGACTTCAAATGAGGAAGATAGACTTTGAAAATTTTCAATTAACACAAAGTGACAGTTGACTTCAATGGGCTTCAATGGATGTTTTTCGAAGATATCTGACAAAGTTAGACGCAAACTCACTCAAACATATGAGAAATGTTGAAATTCGACTTCAAATGAGGAAGATAGACTTAGAAAATTTTCAATTAACACAAAGTGACAGTTGACCTCAATGGGCTTCAATGGATGCTATTCGACGATATCTGACAAAGTTAGATGCGAACTCACTCAAATATATAAGAAATGTTCAAATTCGACTTCAAATGAGGAAGATAGACTTTGAAAATTTTCAATTAACACAAAGTGACAGTTGGCTTCAATGGGCTTCGGATGTTATTCGACGATATCTGACAGAGTTAGATGCGAACTCACTCAAATATATAAGAAATGTTGAAATTCGACTTCAATGAGGAAGATAGACTTTGAAAATTTTCAATTAACACAAAGTGACAGTTGGCTTCAATGGGCTTCAATGGATGTTATTCGACGATATCTGACAAAGTTAGATGCGAACTCACTAAAATATACAAGAAATGTTGAAGTTCGACTTCAAATGAGGAAGATAGACTTTGAAAATTTTCAATTAACATAAAGTGACAGTTGACCTCAATGGGCTTCAATGGATGATATTCGACGATATCTGACAAAGTTAGATGCGAACTCACTAAAATATACAAGAAATGTTGAAGTTCGACTTCAAATGAGGAAGATAGACTTTGAAAATTTTCAATTAACACAAAGTGACAGTTGACCTCAATGGGCTTCAATGGATGCTATTCGACGATATCTGACAAAGCTAGATGCGAACTCACTCAAATATATAAGAAATGTTAAAATTCGACTTCAAATGAGGAAGATAGACTTAGAAAATTTTCAATTAACACAAAGTGACAGTTGACCTCAATGGGCTTCAATGGATGCTATTCGACGATATCTGACAAAGCTAGATGCGAACTCACTCAAATATATAAGAAATGTTAAAATTCGACTTCAAATGAGGAAGATAGACTTAGAAAATTTTCAATTAACACAAAGTGACAGTTGACTTCAATGGGCTTCAATGGATGTTATTCGACGATATCTGACAGAGTTAGATGCGAACTCACTCAAATATATAAGAAATGTTAAAATTCGACTTCAAATGAGGAAGATAGACTTAGAAAATTTTCAATTAACACAAAGTGACAGTTGACCTCAATGGGCTTCAACGGATGAAATTCGACGATATCTGACAAAGTTAGATGCGAACTCACTAAAATATACAAGAAATGTTGAGCTTCGACTTCAAATGAGGAAGATAGACTTTGAAAATTTTCAATTAACACAAAGTGACAGTTGACTTCAATGGGCTTCAATGGATGTTTTTCGAAGATATCTGACAAAGTTAGACGCAAACCCACTCAAACATATGAGAAATGTTGAAATTCGACTTCAAATGAGGAAGATAGACTTTGAAAATTTTCAATTAACACAAAGTGACAGTTGACCTCAATGGGCTTCAATGGATGCTATTCGACGATATCTGACAAAGCTAGATGCGAACTCACTCAAATATATAAGAAATGTTAAAATTCGACTTCAAATGAGGAAGATAGACTTTGAAAATTTTCAATTAACACAAAGTGACAGTTGACCTCAATGGGCTTCAATGGATGATATTCGACGATATCTGACAAAGTTAGATGCGAACTCACTAAAATATACAAGAAATGTTGAAGTTCGACTTCAAATGAGGAAGATAGACTTTGAAAATTTTCAATTAACACAAAGTGACAGTTGACTTCAATGGGCTTCAATGGATGCTATTAGACGATATCTGACAAAGTTAGATGCGAACTCACTCAAATATATAAGAAATGTTCAAATTCGACTTCAAATGAGGAAGATAGACTTTGAAAATTTTCAATTAACACAAAGTGACAGTTGGCTTCAATGGGCTTCGGATGTTATTCGACGATATCTGACAGAGTTAGATGCGAACTCACTCAAATATATAAGAAATGTTGAAATTCGACTTCAATGAGGAAGATAGACTTAGAAAATTTTCAATTAACACAAAGTGACAGTTGACCTCAATGGGCTTCAATGGATGAAATTCGACGATATCTGACAAAGTTAGATGCGAACTCACTAAAATATACAAGAAATGTTGAGCTTCGACTTCAAATGAGGAAGATAGACTTTGAAAATTTTCAATTAACACAAAGTGACAGTTGACCTCAATGGGCTTCAATGGATGCTATTCGACGATATCTGACAAAGCTAGATGCGAACTCACTCAAATATATAAGAAATGTTAAAATTCGACTTCAAATGAGGAAGATAGACTTAGAAAATTTTCAATTAACACAAAGTGACAGTTGACTTCAATGGGCTTCAATGGATGTTATTCGACGATATCTGACAGAGTTAGATGCGAACTCACTCAAATATATAAGAAATGTTAAAATTCGACTTCAAATGAGGAAGATAGACTTTGAAAATTTTCAATTAACACAAAGTGACAGTTGACCTCAATGGGCTTCAATGGATGCTATTCGACGATATCTGACAAAGCTAGATGCGAACTCACTCAAATATATAAGAAATGTTAAAATTCGACTTCAAATGAGGAAGATAGACTTAGAAAATTTTCAATTAACACAAAGTGACAGTTGACTTCAATGGGCTTCAATGGATGTTATTCGACGATATCTGACAGAGTTAGATGCGAACTCACTCAAATATATAAGAAATGTTAAAATTCGACTTCAAATGAGGAAGATAGACTTAGAAAATTTTCAATTAACACAAAGTGACAGTTGACCTCAATGGGCTTCAACGGATGAAATTCGACGATATCTGACAAAGTTAGATGCGAACTCACTAAAATATACAAGAAATGTTGAGCTTCGACTTCAAATGAGGAAGATAGACTTTGAAAATTTTCAATTAACACAAAGTGACAGTTGACTTCAATGGGCTTCAATGGATGTTTTTCGAAGATATCTGACAAAGTTAGACGCAAACCCACTCAAACATATGAGAAATGTTGAAATTCGACTTCAAATGAGGAAGATAGACTTTGAAAATTTTCAATTAACACAAAGTGACAGTTGACCTCAATGGGCTTCAATGGATGCTATTCGACGATATCTGACAAAGCTAGATGCGAACTCACTCAAATATATAAGAAATGTTAAAATTCGACTTCAAATGAGGAAGATAGACTTTGAAAATTTTCAATTAACACAAAGTGACAGTTGACCTCAATGGGCTTCAATGGATGATATTCGACGATATCTGACAAAGTTAGATGCGAACTCACTAAAATATACAAGAAATGTTGAAGTTCGACTTCAAATGAGGAAGATAGACTTTGAAAATTTTCAATTAACAGAAAGTGACAGTTGACTTCAATGGGCTTCAATGGATGCTATTAGACGATATCTGACAAAGTTAGATGCGAACTCACTCAAATATATAAGAAATGTTCAAATTCGACTTCAAATGAGGAAGATAGACTTTGAAAATTTTCAATTAACACAAAGTGACAGTTGGCTTCAATGGGCTTCGGATGTTATTCGACGATATCTGACAGAGTTAGATGCGAACTCACTCAAATATATAAGAAATGTTGAAATTCGACTTCAATGAGGAAGATAGACTTAGAAAATTTTCAATTAACACAAAGTGACAGTTGACCTCAATGGGCTTCAATGGATGAAATTCGACGATATCTGACAAAGTTAGATGCGAACTCACTAAAATATACAAGAAATGTTGAGCTTCGACTTCAAATGAGGAAGATAGACTTAGAAAATTTTCAATTAACACAAAGTGACAGTTGACTTCAATGGGCTTCAATGGATGTTAATCGACGATATCTGACAAAGTTAGATGCGAACTCACTCAAATATATAAGAAATGTTAAAATTCGACTTCAAATGAGGAAGATAGACTTTGAAAATTTTCAATTAACACAAAGTGACAGTTGACCTCAATGGGCTTCAATGGATGAAATTCGACGATATCTGACAAAGCTAGATGCGAACTCACTGAAATATAGAAGAAATGTTGAAGTTCGACTTCAAATGAGGAAGATAGACTTTGAAAATTTTCAATTAACACAAAGTGACAGTTGACTTCAATGGGCTTCAATGGATGTTTTTCGAAGATATCTGACAAAGTTAGACGCAAACTCAACTCAAACATATGAGAAATGTTGAAATTCGACTTCAAATGAGGAAGATAGACTTTGAAAATTTTCAATTAACACAAAGTGACAGTTGACCTCAATGGGCTTCAATTGGATGCTATTCGACGATATCTGACCAAAGCTAGATGCGAACTCACTCAAATATATAAGAAATGTTAAAATTCGACTTCAAATGAGGAAGATAGGACTTTGAAAATTTTCAATTAACACAAAGTGACAGTTGACCTCAATGGGCTTCAATGGATGATATTCGACGATATCTGACAAAGTTAGATGCGAACTCACTAAAATATACAAGAAATGTTGAAGTTCGACTTCAAATGAGGAAGATAGACTTTGAAAATTTTCAATTAACACAAAGTGACAGGTGACCTCAATGGGCTTCAATGGATGCTATTAGACGATATCTGACAAAGTTAGATGCGAACTCACTCAAATATATAAGAAATGTTCAAATTCGACTTCAATGAGAAGATAGACTTTGAAAATTTTCAATTTACACAAAGTGACAGTTGGCTTCAATGGGCTTCGGATGTTATTCGACGATATCTGACAGAGTTAGATGCGAACTCACTCAAATATATAAGAAATGTTGAAATTCGACTTCAATGAGGAAGATAGACTTTGAAAATTTTCAATTAACATAAAGTGACAGTTGACCTCAATGGGCTTCAATGGATGATATTCGACGATATCTGACAAAGTTAGATGCGAACTCACTAAAATATACAAGAAATGTTGAAGTTCGACTTCAAATGAGGAAGATAGACTTTGAAAATTTTCAATTAACACAAAGTAACAGTTGACCTCAATGGGCTTCAATGGATGCTATTCGACGATATCTGACAAAGCTAGATGCGAACTCACTCAAATATATAAGAAATGTTAAAATTCGACTTCGAATGAGGAAGATAGACTTTGAAAATTTTCAATTAACACAAAGTGACAGTTGACCTCAATGGGCTTCAATGGATGATATTCGACGATATCTGACAAAGTTAGATGCGAACTCACTAAAATATACAAGAAATGTTGAAGTTCGACTTCAAATGAGGAAGATAGACTTTGAAAATTTTCAATTAACACAAAGTGACAGTTGACCTCAATGGGCTTCAATGGATGCTATTAGACGATATCTGACAAAGTTAGATGCGAACTCACTCAAATATATAAGAAATGTTCAAATTCGACTTCAAATGAGGAAGATAGACTTTGAAAATTTTCAATTAACACAAAGTGACAGTTGGCTTCAATGGGCTTCGGATGTTATTCGACGATATCTGACAGAGTTAGATGCGAACTCACTCAAATATATAAGAAATGTTGAAATTCGACTTCAATGAGGAAGATAGACTTTGAAAATTTTCAATTAACACAAAGTGACAGTTGGCTTCAATGGGCTTCAATGGATGTTATTCGACGATATCTGACAAAGTTAGATGCGAACTCACTAAAATATACAAGAAATGTTGAAGTTCGACTTCAAATGAGGAAGATAGACTTTGAAAATTTTCAATTAACATAAAGTGACAGTTGACCTCAATGGGCTTCAATGGATGATATTCGACGATATCTGACAAAGTTAGATGCGAACTCACTAAAATATACAAGAAATGTTGAAGTTCGACTTCAAATGAGGAAGATAGACTTTGAAAATTTTCAATTAACACAAAGTGACAGTTGACCTCAATGGGCTTCAATGGATGCTATTCGACGATATCTGACAAAGCTAGATGCGAACTCACTCAAATATATAAGAAATGTTAAAATTCGACTTCAAATGAGGAAGATAGACTTAGAAAATTTTCAATTAACACAAAGTGACAGTTGACTTCAATGGGCTTCAATGGATGTTATTCGACGATATCTGACAGAGTTAGATGCGAACTCACTCTAATATATAAGAAATGTTAAAATTCGACTTCAAATGAGGAAGATAGACTTTGAAAATTTTCAATTAACACAAAGTGACAGTTGACCTCAATGGGCTTCAATGGATGCTATTCGACGATATCTGACAAAGCTAGATGCGAACTCACTCAAATATATAAGAAATGTTAAAATTCGACTTCAAATGAGGAAGATAGACTTAGAAAATTTTCAATTAACACAAAGTGACAGTTGACTTCAATGGGCTTCAATGGATGTTATTCGACGATATCTGACAGAGTTAGATGCGAACTCACTCAAATATATAAGAAATGTTAAAATTCGACTTCAAATGAGGAAGATAGACTTAGAAAATTTTCAATTAACACAAAGTGACAGTTGACCTCAATGGGCTTCAATGGATGAAATTCGACGATATCTGACAAAGTTAGATGCGAACTCACTAAAATATACAAGAAATGTTGAAATTCGACTTCAAATGAGGAAGATAGACTTTGAAAATTTTCAATTAACACAAAGTGACAGTTGACTTCAATGGGCTTCAATGGATGTTTTTCGAAGATATCTGACAAAGTTACACGCAAACTCACTCAAACATATGAGAAATGTTGAAATTCGACTTCAAATGAGGAAGATAGACTTTGAAAATTTTCAATTAACACAAAGTGACAGTTGGCTTCAATGGGCTTCAATGGATGTTATTCGACGATATCTGACAGAGTTAGATGCGAACACACTCAAATATATAAGAAATGTTGAAATTCGACTTCAAATGAGGAAGATAGACTTTGAAAATTTTCAATTAACACAAAGTGACAGTTGACCTCAATGGGCTTCAATGGATGCTATTCGACGATATCTGACAAAGCTAGATGCGAACTCACTCAAATATATAAGAAATGTTAAAATTCGACTTCAAATGAGGAAGATAGACTTTGAAAATTTTCAATTAACACAAAGTGACAGTTGACCTCAATGGGCTTCAATGGATGATATTCGACGATATCTGACAAAGTTAGATGCGAACTCACTACAATATACAAGAAATGTTGAAGTTCGACTTCAAATGAGGAAGATAGACTTTGAAAATTTTCAATTAACACAAAGTGACAGTTGACTTCAATGGGCTTCAATGGATGTTATTCGACGATATCTGACAGTGTTAGATGCGAACTCACTCAAAATATAAGAAATGTTGAAATTCGACTTCAAATGAGGAAGATAGAATTTGAAAATTTTCAATTAACACAAAGTGACAGTTGGCTTCAATGGGCTTCAATGGATGTTATTCGACGATATCTGACAGAGTTAGATGCGAACTCACTCAAATATATAAGAAATGTTGAAATTCGACTTCAAATGAGGAAGATAGACTTTGAAAATTTTCAATTAACACAAAGTGACAGTTGACCTCAATGGGCTTCAATGGATGCTATTCGACGATATCTGACAAAGCTAGATGCGAACTCACTCAAATATATAAGAAATGTTAAAATTCGACTTCAAATGAGGAAGATAGACTTTGAAAATTTTCAATTAACACAAAGTGACAGTTGACCTCAATGGGCTTCAATGGATGATATTCGACGATATCTGACAAAGTTAGATGCGAACTCACTACAATATACAAGAAATGTTGAAGTTCGACTTCAAATGAGGAAGATAGACTTTGAAAATTTTCAATTAACACAAAGTGACAGTTGACTTCAATGGGCTTCAATGGATGTTTTTCGAAGATATCTGACAAAGTTAGACGCAAACTCACTCAAACATATGAGAAATGTTGAAATTCGACTTCAAATGAGGAAGATAGACTTTGAAAATTTTCAATTAACACAAAGTGACAGTTGGCTTCAATGGGCTTCAATGGATGCTATTCGACGATATCTGACAAAGTTAGATGCGAACTCACTCAAATATATAAGAAATGTTGAAATTCGACTTCAAATGAGGAAGATAGACTTTGAAAATTTTCAATTAACACAAAGTGACAGTTGGCTTCAATGGGATTCAATGGATGTTATTCGACGATATCTGACAGAGTTAGATGCGAACTCACTCAAATATATAAGAAATGTTGAAATTCGACTTCAAATGAGGAAGATAGACTTTGAAAATTTTCAATTAACACAAAGTGACAGTTGACTTCAATGGGCTTCAATGGATGTTTTTCGAAGATATCTGACAAAGTTAGACGCAAACTCACTCAAACATATGAGAAATGTTGAAATTCGACTTCAAATGAGGAAGATATACTTTGAAAATTTTCAATTAACACAAAGTGACAGTTGGCTTCAATGGGCTTCAATGGATGTTATTCGACGATATCTGACAGAGTTAGATGCGAACTCACTCAAATATATAAGAAATGATGAAATTCGACTTCAAATGAGGAAGATAGACTTTGAAAATTTTCAATTAACACAAAGTGACAGTTGACTTCAATGGGCTTCAATGGATGTTTTTCGAAGATATCTGACAAAGTTAGACGCAAACTCACTCAAACATATGAGAAATGTTGAAATTCGACTTCAAATGAGGAAGATAGACTTTGAAAATTTTCAATTAACACAAAGTGACAGTTGACCTCAATGGGCTTCAATGGATGCTATTCGACGATATCTGACAAAGTTAGATGCGAACTCACTCAAATATATAAGAAATGTTGAAATTCGACTTCAAATGAGGAAGAAAGACTTAGAAAATTTTCAATTAACACAAAGTGACAGTTGACCTCAATGGGCTTCAATGGATGCTATTCGACGATATCTGACAAAGCTAGATGCGAACTCACTCAAATATATAAGAAATGTTAAAATTCGACTTCAAATGAGGAAGATAGACTTAGAAAATTTTCAATTAACACAAAGTGACAGTTGACCTCAATGGGCTTCAATGGATGAAATTCGACGATATCTGACAAAGTTAGATGCGAACTCACTAAAATATACAAGAAATGTTGAAATTCGACTTCAAATGAGGAAGATAGACTTTGAAAATTTTCAATTAACACAAAGTGACAGTTGACTTCAATGGGCTTCAATGGATGTTTTTCGAAGATATCTGACAAAGTTACACGCAAACTCACTCAAACATATGAGAAATGTTGAAATTCGACTTCAAATGAGGAAGATAGACTTTGAAAATTTTCAATTAACACAAAGTGACAGTTGGCTTCAATGGGCTTCAATGGATGTTATTCGACGATATCTGACAGAGTTAGATGCGAACTCACTCAAATATATAAGAAATGTTGAAATTCGACTTCAAATGAGGAAGATAGACTTTGAAAATTTTCAATTAACACAAAGTGACAGTTGACCTCAATGGGCTTCAATGGATGCTATTCGACGATATCTGACAAAGCTAGATGCGAACTCACTCAAATATATAAGAAATGTTAAAATTCGACTTCAAATGAGGAAGATAGACTTTGAAAATTTTCAATTAACACAAAGTGACAGTTGACCTCAATGGGCTTCAATGGATGATATTCGACGATATCTGACAAAGTTAGATGCGAACTCACTACAATATACAAGAAATGTTGAAGTTCGACTTCAAATGAGGAAGATAGACTTTGAAAATTTTCAATTAACACAAAGTGACAGTTGACTTCAATGGGCTTCAATGGATGTTATTCGACGATATCTGACAGTGTTAGATGCGAACTCACTCAAAATATAAGAAATGTTGAAATTCGACTTCAAATGAGGAAGATAGAATTTGAAAATTTTCAATTAACACAAAGTGACAGTTGACTTCAATGGGCTTCAATGGATGTTTTTCGAAGATATCTGACAAAGTTAGACGCAAACTCACTCAAACATATGAGAAATGTTGAAATTCGACTTCAAATGAGGAAGATAGACTTTGAAAATTTTCAATTAACACAAAGTGACAGTTGGCTTCAATGGGCTTCAATGGATGCTATTCGACGATATCTGACAAAGTTAGATGCGAACTCACTCAAATATATAAGAAATGTTGAAATTCGACTTCAAATGAGGAAGATAGACTTTGAAAATTTTCAATTAACACAAAGTGACAGTTGGCTTCAATGGGATTCAATGGATGTTATTCGACGATATCTGACAGAGTTAGATGCGAACTCACTCAAATATATAAGAAATGTTGAAATTCGACTTCAAATGAGGAAGATAGACTTTGAAAATTTTCAATTAACACAAAGTGACAGTTGACTTCAATGGGCTTCAATGGATGTTTTTCGAAGATATCTGACAAAGTTAGACGCAAACTCACTCAAACATATGAGAAATGTTGAAATTCGACTTCAAATGAGGAAGATATACTTTGAAAATTTTCAATTAACACAAAGTGACAGTTGGCTTCAATGGGCTTCAATGGATGTTATTCGACGATATCTGACAGAGTTAGATGCGAACTCACTCAAATATATAAGAAATGTTGAAATTCGACTTCAAATGAGGAAGATAGACTTTGAAAATTTTCAATTAACACAAAGTGACAGTTGACCTCAATGGGCTTCAATGGATGCTATTCGACGATATCTGACAAAGCTAGATGCGAACTCACTCAAATATATAAGAAATGTTAAAATTCGACTTCAAATGAGGAAGATAGACTTTGAAAATTTTCAATTAACACAAAGTGACAGTTGGCTTCAATGGGCTTCAATGGATGTTATTCGACGATATCTGACAGAGTTAGATGCGAACTCACTCAAATATATAAGAAATGTTGAAATTCGACTTCAAATGAGGAAGATAGACTTAGAAAATTTTCAATTAACACAAAGTGACAGTTGACCTCAATGGGCTTCAATGGATGTTTTTCGAAGATATCTGACAAAGTTAGACGCAAACTCACTCAAACATATGAGAAATGTTGAAATTCGACTTCAAATGAGGAAGATAGACTTTGAAAATTTTCAATTAACACAAAGTGACAGTTGGCTTCAATGGGCTTCAATGGATGTTATTCGACGATATCTGACAGAGTTAGATGCGAACTCACTCAAATATATAAGAAATGTTGAAATTCGACTTCAAATGAGGAAGATAGACTTTGAAAATTTTCAATTAACACAAAGTGACAGTTGACCTCAATGGGCTTCAATGGATGCTATTCGACGATATCTGACAAAGTTAGATGCGAACTCACTCAAATATATAAGAAATGTTGAAATTCGACTTCAAGTGAGGAAGATAGACTTAGAAAATTTTCAATTAACACAAAGTGACAGTTGACCTCAATGGGCTTCAATGGATGCTATTCGACGATATCTGACAAAGCTAGATGCGAACTCACTCAAATATATAAGAAATGTTAAAATTCGACTTCAAATGAGGAAGATAGACTTAGAAAATTTTCAATTAACACAAAGTGACAGTTGACCTCAATGGGCTTCAATGGATGAAATTCGACGATATATGACAAAGTTAGATGCGAACTCACTAAAATATACAAGAAATGTTGAAATTCGACTTCAAATGAGGAAGATAGACTTTGAAAATTTTCAATTAACACAAAGTGACAGTTGACTTCAATGGGCTTCAATGGATGTTTTTCGTAGATATCTGACAAAGTTAGACGCAAACTCACTCAAACATATGAGAAATGTTGAAATTCGACTTCAAATGAGGAAGATAGACTTTGAAAATTTTCAATTAACACAAAGTGACAGTTGGCTTCAATGGGCTTCAATGGATGTTATTCGACGATATCTGACAGAGTTAGATGCGAACTCACTCAAATATATAAGAAATGTTGAAATTCGACTTCAAATGAGGAAGATAGACTTTGAAAATTTTCAATTAACACAAAGTGACAGTTGACCTCAATGGGCTTCAATGGATGATATTCGACGATATCTGACAAAGTTAGATGCGAACTCACTAAAATATATAAGAAATGTTGAAGTTCGACTTCAAATGAGGAAGATAGACTTTGAAAATTTTCAATTAACACAAAGTGACAGTTGACCGCAATGGGCTTCAATGGATGCTATTCGACGATATCTGACAAAGCTAGATGCGAACTCACTCAAATATATAAGAAATGTTAAAATTCGACTTCAAATGAGGAAGATAGACTTAGAAAATTTTCAATTAACACAAAGTGACAGTTGACCTCAATGGGCTTCAATGGATGAAATTCGACGATATCTGACAAAGTTAGATGCGAACTCACTAAAATATACAAGAAATGTTGAAATTCGACTTCAAATGAGGAAGATAGACTTTGAAAATTTTCAATTAACACAAAGTGACAGTTGACTTCAATGGGCTTCAATGGATGTTTTTCGAAGATATCTGACAAAGTTAGACGCAAACTCACTCAAACATATGAGAAATGTTGAAATTCGACTTCAAATGAGGAAGATAGACTTTGAAAATTTTCAATTAACACAAAGTGACAGTTGGCTTCAATGGGCTTCAATGGATGTTATTCGACGATATCTGACAGAGTTAGATGCGAACTCACTCAAATATATAAGAAATGTTGAAATTCGACTTCAAATGAGGAAGATAGACTTTGAAAATTTTCAATTAACACAAAGTGACAGTTGACCTCAATGGGCTTCAATGGATGTTATTCGACGATATCTGACAAAGTTAGATGCGAACTCACTAAAATATATGAGAAATGTTGAAGTTCGACTTCAAATGAGGAAGATAGACTTTGAAAATTTTCAATTAACACAAAGTGACAGTTGACCGCAATGGGCTTCAATGGATGCTATTCGACGATATCTGACAAAGCTAGATGCGAACTCACTCAAATATATAAGAAATGTTAAAATTCGACTTCAAATGAGGAAGATAGACTTAGAAAATTTTCAATTAACACAAAGTGACAGTTGACCTCAATGGGCTTCAATGGATGAAATTCGACGATATCTGACAAAGTTAGATGCGAACTCACTAAAATATACAAGAAATGTTGAACTTCGACTTCAAATGAGGAAGATAGACTTTGAAAATTTTCAAGTAACACAAAGTGACAGTTGACTTCAATGGGCTTCAATGGATGTTATTCGACGATATCTGACAGAGTTAGATGCGAACTCACTCAAATATATAAGAAATGTTAAAATTCAACTTCAAATGAGGAAGATAGACTTAGAAAATTTTCAATTAACACAAAGTGACAGTTGACCTCAATGGGCTTCAATGGATGCTATTCGACGATATCTGACAAAGTTAGATGCGAACTCACTCAAATATATAAGAAATGTTGAAATTCGACTTCAAATGAGGAAGATAGACTTTGAAAATTTTCAATTAACACAAAGTGACAGTTGGCTTCAATGGGCTTCAATGGATGTTATTCGACGATATCTGACAGAGTTAGATGCGAACTCACTCAAATATATAAGAAATGTTGAAATTCGACTTCAAATGAGGAAGATAGACTTTGAAAATTTTCAATTAACACAAAGTGACAGTTGACTTCAATGGGCTTCAATGGATGTTATTCGACGATATCTGACAGTGTTAGATGCGAACTCACTCAAATATATAAGAAATGTTGAAATTCGACTTCAAATGAGGAAGATAGACTTTGAAAATTTTCAATTAACACAAAGTGACAGTTGACTTCAATGGGCTTCAATGGATGTTTTTCGAAGATATCTGACAAAGTTAGACGCAAACTCACTCAAACATATGAGAAATGTTGAAATTCGACTTCAAATGAGGAAGATAGACTTTGAAAATTTTCAATTAACACAAAGTGACAGTTGGCTTCAATGGGCTTCAATGGATGCTATTCGACGATATCTGACAAAGTTAGATGCGAACTCACTCAAATATATAAGAAATGTTGAAATTCGACTTCAAATGAGGAAGATAGACTTTGAAAATTTTCAATTAACACAAAGTGACAGTTGGCTTCAATGGGCTTCAATGGATGTTATTCGACGATATCTGACAGAGTTAGATGCGAACTCACTCAAATATATAAGAAATGTTGAAATTCGACTTCAAATGAGGAAGATAGACTTTGAAAATTTTCAATTAACACAAAGTGACAGTTGACTTCAATGGGCTTCAATGGATGTTTTTCGAAGATATCTGACAAAGTTAGACGCAAACTCACTCAAACATATGAGAAATGTTGAAATTCGACTTCAAATGAGGAAAATAGACTTAGAAAATTTTCAATTAACACAAAGTGACAGTTGACCTCAATGGGCTTCAATGGATGAAATTCGACGATATCTGACAAAGTTAGATGCGAACTCACTAAAATATACAAGAAATGTTGAACTTCGACTTCAAATGAGGAAGATAGACTTTGAAAATTTTCAAGTAACACAAAGTGACAGTTGACTTCAATGGGCTTCAATGGATGTTATTCGACGATATCTGACAGAGTTAGATGCGAACTCACTCAAATATATAAGAAATGTTGAAATTCGACTTCAAATGAGGAAGATAGACTTTGAAAATTTTCAATTAACACAAAGTGACAGTTGGCTTCAATGGGCTTCAATGGATGTTATTCGACGATATCTGACAGAGTTAGATGCGAACTGACTCAAATATATAAGAAATGTTGAAATTCGACTTCAAATGAGGAAGATAGACTTTGAAAATTTTCAATTAACACAAAGTGTCAGTTGACCTCAATGGGCTTCAATGGATGATATTCGACGATATCTGACAAAGTTAGATGCGAACTCACTAAAATATACAAGAAATGTTGAAGTTCGACTTCAAATGAGGAAGATAGACTTTGAAAATTTTCAATTAACACAAAGTGACAGTTGACCTCAATGGGCTTAAATGGATGCTATTCGACGATATCTGACAAAGTTAGATGCGAACTCACTCAAATATATAAGAAATGTTGAAATTCGACTTCAAATGAGGAAGATAGACTTTGAAAATTTTCAATTAACACAAAGTGACAGTTGACCTCAATGAGCTTCAATGGATGCTATTCGACGATATCTGACAAAGCTAGATGCGAACTCACTCAAATATATAAGAAATGTTAAAATTCGACTTCAAATGAGGAAGATAGACTTAGAAAATTTTCAATTAACACAAAGTGACAGTTGACCTCAATGGGCTTCAATGGATGAAATTCGACGATATCTGACAAAGTTAGATGCGAACTCACTAAAATATACAAGAAATGTTGAACTTCGACATCAAATGAGGAAGATAGACTTTGAAAATTTTCAAGTAACACAAAGTGACAGTTGACTTCAATGGGCTTCAATGGATGTTATTCGACGATATCTGACAGAGTTAGATGCGAACTCACTCAAATATATAAGAAATGTTAAAATTCGACTTCAAATGAGGAAGATAGACTTTGAAAATTTTCAATTAACACAAAGTGACAGTTGACCTCAATGGGCTTCAATGGATGCTATTCGACGATATCTGACAAAGTTAGATGCGAACTCACTAAAATATATAAGAAATGTTGAAGTTCGACTTCAAATGAGGAAGATAGACTTTGAAAATTTTCAATTAACACAAAGTGACAGTTGACCTCAATGGGCTTCAATGGATGCTATTCGACGATATCTGACAAAGCTAGATGCGAACTCACTCAAATATATAAGAAATGTTAAAATTCGACTTCAAATGAGGAAGATAGACTTAGAAAATTTTCAATTAACACAAAGTGACAGTTGACCTCAATGGGCTTCAATGGATGAAATTCGACGATATCTGACAAAGTTAGATGCGAACTCACTAAAATATACAAGAAATGTTGAACTTCGACTTCAAATGAGGAAGATAGACTTTGAAAATTTTCAAGTAACACAAAGTGACAGTTGACTTCAATGGGCTTCAATGGATGTTATTCGACGATATCTGACAGAGTTAGATGCGAACTCACTCAAATATATAAGAAATGTTAAAATTCGACTTCAAATGAGGAAGATAGACTTAGAAAATTTTCAATTAACACAAAGTGACAGTTGACCTCAATGGGCTTCAATGGATGCTATTCGACGATATCTGACAAAGTTAGATGCGAACTCACTCAAATATATAAGAAATGTTGAAATTCGACTTCAAATGAGGAAGATAGACTTTGAAAATTTTCAATTAACACAAAGTGACAGTTGGCTTCAATGGGCTTCAATGGATGTTATTCGACGATATCTGACAGAGTTAGATGCGAACTCACTCAAATATATAAGAAATGTTGAAATTCGACTTCAAATGAGGAAGATAGACTTTGAAAATTTTCAATTAACACAAAGTGACAGTTGACTTCAATGGGCTTCAATGGATGTTATTCGACGATATCTGACAGTGTTAGATGCGAACTCACTCAAATATATAAGAAATGTTGAAATTCGACTTCAAATGAGGAAGATAGACTTTGAAAATTTTCAATTAACACAAAGTGACAGTTGACTTCAATGGGCTTCAATGGATGTTTTTCGAAGATATCTGACAAAGTTAGACGCAAACTCACTCAAACATATGAGAAATGTTGAAATTCGACTTCAAATGAGGAAGATAGACTTTGAAAATTTTCAATTAACACAAAGTGACAGTTGGCTTCAATGGGCTTCAATGGATGCTATTCGACGATATCTGACAAAGTTAGATGCGAACTCACTCAAATATATAAGAAATGTTGAAATTCGACTTCAAATGAGGAAGATAGACTTTGAAAATTTTCAATTAACACAAAGTGACAGTTGGCTTCAATGGGCTTCAATGGATGTTATTCGACGATATCTGACAGAGTTAGATGCGAACTCACTCAAATATATAAGAAATGTTGAAATTCGACTTCAAATGAGGAAGATAGACTTTGAAAATTTTCAATTAACACAAAGTGACAGTTGACTTCAGTGGGCTTCAATGGATGTTTTTCGAAGATATCTGACAAAGTTAGACGCAAACTCACTCAAACATATGAGAAATGTTGAAATTCGACTTCAAATGAGGAAAATAGACTTAGAAAATTTTCAATTAACACAAAGTGACAGTTGACCTCAATGGGCTTCAATGGATGAAATTCGACGATATCTGACAAAGTTAGATGCGAACTCACTAAAATATACAAGAAATGTTGAACTTCGACTTCAAATGAGGAAGATAGACTTTGAAAATTTTCAAGTAACACAAAGTGACAGTTGACTTCAATGGGCTTCAATGGATGTTATTCGACGATATCTGACAGAGTTAGATGCGAACTGACTCAAATATATAAGAAATGTTGAAATTCGACTTCAAATGAGGAAGATAGACTTTGAAAATTTTCAATTAACACAAAGTGTCAGTTGACCTCAATGGGCTTCAATGGATGATATTCGACGATATCTGACAAAGTTAGATGCGAACTCACTAAAATATACAAGAAATGTTGAAGTTCGACTTCAAATGAGGAAGATAGACTTTGAAAATTTTCAATTAACACAAAGTGACAGTTGACCTCAATGGGCTTCAATGGATGCTATTCGACGATATCTGACAAAGTTAGATGCGAACTCACTCAAATATATAAGAAATGTTGAAATTCGACTTCAAATGAGGAAGATAGACTTTGAAAATTTTCAATTAACACAAAGTGACAGTTGGCTTCAATGGGCTTCAATGGATGTTATTCGACGATATCTGACAGAGTTAGATGCGAACTCACTCAAATATATAAGAAATGTTGAAATTCGACTTCAAATGAGGAAGATAGACTTTGAAAATTTTCAATTAACACAAAGTGACAGTTGGCTTCAATGGGCTTCAATGGATGTTATTCGACGATATCTGACAGAGTTAGATGCGAACTGACTCAAATATATAAGAAATGTTGAAATTCGACTTCAAATGAGGAAGATAGACTTTGAAAATTTTCAATTAACACAAAGTGACAGTTGACCTCAATGGGCTTCAATGGATGATATTCGACGATATCTGACAAAGTTAGATGCGAACTCACTAAAATATACAAGAAATGTTAAAATTCGACTTCAAATGAGGAAGATAGACTTTGAAAATTTTCAATTAACACAAAGTGACAGTTGGCTTCAATGGGCTTCAATGGATGTTATTCGACGATATCTGACAGAGTTAGATGCGAACTCACTCAAATATATAAGAAATGTTGAAATTCGACTTCAAATGAGGAAGATAGACTTTGAAAATTTTCAATTAACAAAAAGTGACAGTTGGCTTCAATGGGCTTCAATGGATGTTATTCGACGATATCTGACAGAGTTAGATGCGAACTGACTCAAATATATAAGAAATGTTGAAATTCGACTTCAAATGAGGAAGATGGACTTTGAAAATTTTCAATTAACACAAAGTGACAGTTGACCTCAATGGGCTTCAATGGATGAAATTCGACGATATCTGACAAAGTTAGATGCGAACTCACTAAAATATACAAGAAATGTTGAACTTCGACTTCAAATGAGGAAGATAGACTTTGAAAATTTTCAAGTAACACAAAGTGACAGTTGACTTCAATGGGCTTCAATGGATGTTATTCGACGATATCTGACAGAGTTAGATGCGAACTCACTCAAATATATAAGAAATGTTGAAATTCGACTTCAAATGAGGAAGATAGACTTTGAAAATTTTCAATTAACAAAAAGTGACAGTTGACTTCAATGGGCTTCAATGGATGTTTTTCGAAGATATCTGACAAAGTTAGACGCAAACTCACTCAAATATATGAGAAATGTTGAAATTCGACTTCAAATGAGGAAGATAGACTTTGAAAATTTTCAATTAACACAAAGTGACAGTTGGCTTCAATGGGCTTCAATGGATGTTATTCGACGATATCTGACAGAGTTAGATGCGAACTCACTCAAATATATAAGAAATGTTGAAATTCGACTTCAAATGAGGAAGATAGACTTTGAAAATTTTCAATTAACACAAAGTGACAGTTGACCTCAATGGGCTTCAATGGATGCTATTCGACGATATCTGACAAAGCTAGATGCGAACTCACTCAAATATATAAGAAATGTTAAAATTCGACTTCAAATGAGGAAGATAGACTTTGAAAATTTTCAATTAACACAAAGTGACAGTTGACCTCAATGGGCTTCAATGGATGAAATTCGACGATATCTGACAGAGTTAGATGCGAACTCACTCAAATATATAAGAAATGTTGAAATTCGACTTCAAATGAGGAAGATAGACTTTGAAAATTTTCAATTAACAAAAAGTGACAGTTGGCTTCAATGGGCTTCAATGGATGTTATTCGACGATATCTGACAGAGTTAGATGCGAACTGACTCAAATATATAAGAAATGTTGAAATTCGACTTCAAATGAGGAAGATGGACTTTGAAAATTTTCAATTAACACAAAGTGACAGTTGACCTCAATGGGCTTCAATGGATGATATTCGACGATATCTGACAAAGTTAGATGCGAACTCACTAAAATATACAAGAAATGTTGAAGTTCGACTTCAAATGAGGAAGATAGACTTTGAAAATTTTCAATTAACACAAAGTGACAGTTGACCTCAATGGGCTTCAATGGATGCTATTCGACGATATCTGACAAAGCTAGATGCGAACTCACTCAAATATATAAGAAATGTTAAAATTCGACTTCAAATGAGGAAGATAGACTTTGAAAATTTTCAATTAACACAAAGTGACAGTTGACCTCAATGGGCTTCAATGGATGAAATTCGACGATATCTGACAAAGTTAGATGCGAACTCACTAAAATATACAAGAAATGTTGAAGTTCGACTTCAAATGAGGAAGATAGACTTTGAAAATTTTCAATTAACACAAAGTGACAGTTGACTTCAATGGGCTTCAATGGATGTTATTCGACGATATCTGACAGTGTTAGATGCGAACTCACTCAAATATATAAGAAATGTTGAAATTCGACTTCAAATGAGGAAGATAGACTTTGAAAATTTTCAATTAACACAAAGTGACAGTTGACTTCAATGGGCTTCAATGGATGTTTTTCGAAGATATCTGACAAAGTTAGACGCAAACTCACTCAAACATATGAGAAATGTTGAAATTCGACTTCAAATGAGGAAGATAGACTTTGAAAATTTTCAATTAACACAAAGTGACAGTTGGCTTCAATGGGCTTCAATGGATGAAATTCGATGATATCTGACAAAGTTAGATGCGAACTCACTCAAATATATAAGAAATGTTGAAATTCGACTTCAAATGAGGAAGACAGACTTTGAAAATTTTCAATTAACACAAAGTGACAGTTGGCTTCAATGGGCTTCAATGGATGTTATTCGACGATATCTGACAGAGTTAGATGCGAACTCACTCAAATATATAAGAAATGTTGAAATTCGACTTCAAATGAGGAAGATAGACTTTGAAAATTTTCAATTAACACAAAGTGACAGTTGACTTCAATGGGCTTCAATGGATGTTTTTCGAAGATATCTGACAAAGTTAGACGCAAACTCACTCAAACATATGAGAAATGTTGAAATTCGACTTCAAATGAGGAAGATAGACTTTGAAAATTTTCAATTAACACAAAGTGACAGTTGGCTTCAATGGGCTTCAATGGATGTTATTCGACGATATCTGACAGAGTTAGATGCGAACTCACTCAAATATATAAGAAATGTTGAAATTCGACTTCAAATGAGGAAGATAGACTTTGAAAATTTTCAATTAACACAAAGTGACAGTTGGCTTCAATGGGCTTCAATGGATGTTATTCGACGATATCTGACAGAGTTAGATGCGAACTCACTCAAATATATAAGAAATGTTGAAATTCGACTTCAAATGAGGAAGATAGACTTTGAAAATTTTCAATTAACACAAAGTGACAGTTGGCTTCAATGGGCTTCAATGGATGTTATTAGACGATATCTGACAGAGTTAGATGCGAACTGACTCAAATATATAAGAAATGTTGAAATTCGACTTCAAATGAGGAAGATAGACTTTGAAAATTTTCAATTAACACAAAGTGACAGTTGACCTCCATGGGCTTCAATGGATGATATTCGACGATATCTGACAAAGTTAGATGCGAACTCACTAAAATATACAAGAAATGTTGAACTTCGACTTCAAATGAGGAAGATAGACTTTGAAAATTTTCAAGTAACACAAAGTGACAGTTGACTTCAATGGGCTTCAATGGATGTTATTCGACGATATCTGACAGAGTTAGATGCGAACTCACTCAAATATATAAGAAATGTTGAAATTCGACTTCAAATGAGGAAGATAGACTTTGAAAATTCTCAATTAACACAAAGTGACAGTTGGCTTCAATGGGCTTCAATGGATGTTATTCGACGATATCTGACAGAGTTAGATGCGAACTCACTCAAATATATAAGAAATGTTGAAATTCGACTTCAAATGAGGAAGATAGACTTTGAAAATTTTCAATTAACACAAAGTGACAGTTGGCTTCAATGGGCTTCAATGGATGTTATTCGACGATATCTGACAGAGTTAGATGCGAACTGACTCAAATATATAAGAAATGTTGAAATTCGACTTCAAATGAGGAAGATAGACTTTGAAAATTTTCAATTAACACAAAGTGACAGTTGACCTCAATGGGCTTCAATGGATGATATTCGACGATATCTGACAAAGTTAGATGCGAACTCACTAAAATATACAAGAAATGTTGAAGTTCGACTTCAAATGAGGAAGATAGACTTTGAAAATTTTCAAGTAACACAAAGTGACAGTTGACTTCAATGGGCTTCAATGGATGTTATTCGACGATATCTGACAGAGTTAGATGCGAACTCACTCAAATATATAAGAAATGTTGAAATTCGACTTCAAATGAGGAAGATAGACTTTGAAAATTTTCAATTAACACAAAGTGACAGTTGGCTTCAATGGGCTTCAATGGATGTTATTCGACGATATCTGACAGAGTTAGATGCGAACTCACTCAAATATATAAGAAATGTTGAAATTCGACTTCAAATGAGGAAGATAGACTTTGAAAATTTTCAATTAACACAAAGTGACAGTTGGCTTCAATGGGCTTCAATGGATGTTATTCGACGATATCTGACAGAGTTAGATGCGAACTGACTCAAATATATAAGAAATGTTGAAATTCGACTTCAAATGAGGAAGATAGACTTTGAAAATTTTCAATTAACACAAAGTGACAGTTGACCTCAATGGGCTTCAATGGATGATATTCGACGATATCTGACAAAGTTAGATGCGAACTCACTAAAATATACAAGAAATGTTGAAGTTCGACTTCAAATGAGGAAGATAGACTTTGAAAATTTTCAAGTAACACAAAGTGACAGTTGACTTCAATGGGCTTCAATGGATGTTATTCGACGATATCTGACAGACTTAGATGCGAACTCACTCAAATATATAAGAAATGTTGAAATTCGACTTCAAATGAGGAAGCTAGACTTTGAAAATTTTCAATTAACAAAAAGTGACAGTTGACTTCAATGGGCTTCAATGGATGTTTTTCGAAGATATCTGACAAAGTTAGACGCAAACTTACTCAAATATATGAGAAATGTTGAAATTCGACTTCAAATGAGGAAGATAGACTTTGAAAATTTTCAATTAACACAAAGTGACAGTTGGCTTCAATGGGCTTCAATGGATGTTATTCGACGATATCTGACAGAGTTAGATGCCAACTCACTCAAATATATAAGAAATGTTGAAATTCGACTTCAAATGAGGAAGATAGACTTTGAAAATTTTCAATTAACACAAAGTGACAGTTGACCTCAATGGGCTTCAATGGATGCTATTCAACGATATCTGACAAAGCTAGATGCGAACTCACTCAAATATATAAGAAATGTTAAAATTCGACTTCAAATGAGGAAGATAGACTTTGAAAATTTTCAATTAACACAAAGTGACAGTTGACCTCAATGGGCTTCAATGGATGTTATTCGACGATATCTGACAGAGTTAGATGCGAACTGACTCAAATATATAAGAAATGTTGAAATTCGACTTCAAATGAGGAAGATAGACTTTGAAAATTTTCAATTAACACAAAGTGACAGTTGACCTCAATGGGCTTCAATGGATGATATTCGACGATATCTGACAAAGTTAGATGCGAACTCACTAAAATATACAAGAAATGTTGAAGTTCGACTTCAAATGAGGAAGATAGACTTTGAAAATTTTCAAGTAACACAAAGTGACAGTTGACTTCAATGGGCTTCAATGGATGTTATTCGACGATATCTGACAGACTTAGATGCGAACTCACTCAAATATATAAGAAATGTTGAAATTCGACTTCAAATGAGGAAGCTAGACTTTGAAAATTTTCAATTAACAAAAAGTGACAGTTGACTTCAATGGGCTTCAATGGATGTTTTTCGAAGATATCTGACAAAGTTAGACGCAAACTTACTCAAATATATGAGAAATGTTGAAATTCGACTTCAAATGAGGAAGATAGACTTTGAAAATTTTCAATTAACACAAAGTGACAGTTGGCTTCAATGGGCTTCAATGGATGTTATTCGACGATATCTGACAGAGTTAGATGCCAACTCACTCAAATATATAAGAAATGTTGAAATTCGACTTCAAATGAGGAAGATAGACTTTGAAAATTTTCAATTAACACAAAGTGACAGTTGACCTCAATGGGCTTCAATGGATGCTATTCAACGATATCTGACAAAGCTAGATGCGAACTCACTCAAATATATAAGAAATGTTAAAATTCGACTTCAAATGAGGAAGATAGACTTTGAAAATTTTCAATTAACACAAAGTGACAGTTGACCTCAATGGGCTTCAATGGATGAAATTCGACGATATCTGACAAAGTTAGATGCGAACTCACTAAAATATACAAGAAATGTTGAAGTTCGACTTCAAATGAGGAAGAT
Source organism: Diorhabda sublineata (assembly GCF_026230105.1). Lineage (NCBI taxonomy): Eukaryota > Metazoa > Arthropoda > Insecta > Coleoptera > Chrysomelidae > Diorhabda > Diorhabda sublineata. The sequence continues at coordinate 174,112 of NW_026614268.1, forward strand.
AGACTTTGAAAATTTTCAATTAACACAAAGTGACAGTTGACTTCAATGGGCTTCAATGGAAGTTATTCGACGATATCTGACAGTGTTAGATGCGAACTCACTCAAATATATAAGAAATGTTGAAATTCGACTTCAAATGAGGAAGATAGACTTTGAAAATTTTCAATTAACACAAAGTGACAGTTGACTTCAATGGGCTTCAATGGATGTTTTTCGAAGATATCTGACAAAGTTAGACGCAAACTCACTCAAACATATGAGAAATGTTGAAATTCGACTTCAAATGAGGAAGATAGACTTTGAAAATTTTCAATTAACACAAAGTGACAGTTGGCTTCAATGGGCTTCAATGGATGCTATTCGACGATATCTGACAAAGTTAGATGCGAACTCACTCAAATATATAAGAAATGTTGAAATTCGACTCCAAATGAGGAAGATAGACTTTGAAAATTTTCAATTAACACAAAGTGACAGTTGACTTCAATGGGCTTCAATGGATGTTTTTCGAAGATATCTGACAAAGTTAGACGCAAACTCACTCAAACATATGAGAAATGTTGAAATTCGACTTCAAATGAGGAAGATAGACTTAGAAAATTTTCAATTAACACAAAGTGACAGTTGGCTTCAATGGGCTTCAATGGATGTTATTCGACGATATCTGACAGAGTTAGATGCGAACTGACTTAAATATATAAGAAATGTTGAAATTTGACTTCAAATGAGGAAGATAGACTTTGAAAATTTTCAATTAACACAAAGTGACAGTTGACCTCAATGGGCTTCAATGGATGATATTCGACGATATCTGACAAAGTTAGATGCGAACTCACTAAAATATACAAGAAATGTTGAACTTCGACTTCAAATGAGGAAGATAGACTTTGAAAATTTTCAAGTAACACAAAGTGACAGTTGACTTCAATGGGCTTCAATGGATGTTATTCGACGATATCTGACAGAGTTAGATGCGAACTCACTCAAATATATAAGAAATGTTGAAATTCGACTTCAAATGAGGAAGATAGACTTTGAAAATTTTCAATTAACACAAAGTGACAGTTGGCTTCAATGGGCTTCAATGGATGTTATTCGACGATATCTGACAGAGTTAGATGCGAACTGACTCAAATATATAAGAAATGTTGAAATTCGACTTCAAATGAGGAAGATAGACTTTGAAAATTTTCAATTAACACAAAGTGTCAGTTGACCTCAATGGGCTTCAATGGATGATATTCGACGATATCTGACAAAGTTAGATGCGAACTCACTAAAATATACAAGAAATGTTGAAGTTCGACTTCAAATGAGGAAGATAGACTTTGAAAATTTTCAATTAACACAAAGTGACAGTTGACCTCAATGGGCTTCAATGGATGCTATTCGACGATATCTGACAAAGTTAGATGCGAACTCACTCAAATATATAAGAAATGTTGAAATTCGACTTCAAATGAGGAAGATAGACTTTGAAAATTTTCAATTAACACAAAGTGACAGTTGACCTCAATGGGCTTCAATGGATGCTATTCAACGATATCTGACAAAGCTAGATGCGAACTCACTCAAATATATAAGAAATGTTAAAATTCGACTTCAAATGAGGAAGATAGACTTTGAAAATTTTCAATTAACACAAAGTGACAGTTGACCTCAATGGGCTTCAATGGATGAAATTCGACGATATCTGACAAAGTTAGATGCGAACTCACTAAAATATACAAGAAATGTTGAAGTTCGACTTCAAATGAGGAAGATAGACTTTGAAAATTTTCAATTAACACAAAGTGACAGTTGACTTCAATGGGCTTCAATGGAAGTTATTCGACGATATCTGACAGTGTTAGATGCGAACTCACTCAAATATATAAGAAATGTTGAAATTCGACTTCAAATGAGGAAGATAGACTTTGAAAATTTTCAATTAACACAAAGTGACAGTTGACTTCAATGGGCTTCAATGGATGTTTTTCGAAGATATCTGACAAAGTTAGACGCAAACTCACTCAAACATATGAGAAATGTTGAAATTCGACTTCAAATGAGGAAGATAGACTTTGAAAATTTTCAATTAACACAAAGTGACAGTTGGCTTCAATGGGCTTCAATGGATGCTATTCGACGATATCTGACAAAGTTAGATGCGAACTCACTCAAATATATAAGAAATGTTGAAATTCGACTCCAAATGAGGAAGATAGACTTTGAAAATTTTCAATTAACACAAAGTGACAGTTGACTTCAATGGGCTTCAATGGATGTTTTTCGAAGATATCTGACAAAGTTAGACGCAAACTCACTCAAACATATGAGAAATGTTGAAATTCGACTTCAAATGAGGAAGATAGACTTAGAAAATTTTCAATTAACACAAAGTGACAGTTGGCTTCAATGGGCTTCAATGGATGTTATTCGACGATATCTGACAGAGTTAGATGCGAACTGACTTAAATATATAAGAAATGTTGAAATTTGACTTCAAATGAGGAAGATAGACTTTGAAAATTTTCAATTAACACAAAGTGACAGTTGACCTCAATGGGCTTCAATGGATGATATTCGACGATATCTGACAAAGTTAGATGCGAACTCACTAAAATATACAAGAAATGTTGAACTTCGACTTCAAATGAGGAAGATAGACTTTGAAAATTTTCAAGTAACACAAAGTGACAGTTGACTTCAATGGGCTTCAATGGATGTTATTCGACGATATCTGACAGAGTTAGATGCGAACTCACTCAAATATATAAGAAATGTTGAAATTCGACTTCAAATGAGGAAGATAGACTTTGAAAATTTTCAATTAACACAAAGTGACAGTTGGCTTCAATGGGCTTCAATGGATGTTATTCGACGATATCTGACAGAGTTAGATGCGAACTGACTCAAATATATAAGAAATGTTGAAATTCGACTTCAAATGAGGAAGATAGACTTTGAAAATTTTCAATTAACACAAAGTGTCAGTTGACCTCAATGGGCTTCAATGGATGATATTCGACGATATCTGACAAAGTTAGATGCGAACTCACTAAAATATACAAGAAATGTTGAAGTTCGACTTCAAATGAGGAAGATAGACTTTGAAAATTTTCAATTAACACAAAGTGACAGTTGACCTCAATGGGCTTCAATGGATGCTATTCGACGATATCTGACAAAGTTAGATGCGAACTCACTCAAATATATAAGAAATGTTGAAATTCGACTTCAAATGAGGAAGATAGACTTTGAAAATTTTCAATTAACACAAAGTGACAGTTGGCTTCAATGGGCTTCAATGGATGTTATTCGACGATATCTGACAGAGTTAGATGCGAACTCACTCAAATATATAAGAAAGGTTGAAATTCGACTTCAAATGAGGAAGATAGACTTTGAAAATTTTCAATTAACACAAAGTGACAGTTGGCTTCAATGGGCTTCAATGGATGTTATTCGACGATATCTGACAGAGTTAGATGCGAACTCACTCAAATATATAAGAAATGTTGAAATTCGACTTCAATGAGGAAGATAGACTTTGAAAATTTTCAATTAACACAAAGTGACAGTTGACCTCAATGGGCTTCAATGGATGCTATTCGACGATATCTGACAAAGTTAGATGCGAACTCACTCAAATATATAAGAAATGTTCAAATTCGACTTCAAATGAGGAAGATAGACTTTGAAAATTTTCAATTAACACAAAGTGACAGTTGGCTTCAATGGGCTTCAATGGATGTTATTCGACGATATCTGACAGAGTTAGATGCGAACTCACTCAAATATATAAGAAATGTTGAAATTCAACTTCAATGAGGAAGATAGACTTTGAAAATTTTCAATTAACACAAAGTGACAGTTGGCTTCAATGGGCTTCAATGGATGTTATTCGACGATATCTGACAAAGTTAGATGCGAACTCACTAAAATATACAAGAAATGTTGAAGTTCGACTTCAAATGAGGAAGATAGACTTTGAAAATTTTCAATTAACATAAAGTGACAGTTGACCTCAATGGGCTTCAATGGATGATATTCGACGATATCTGACAAAGTTAGATGCGAACTCACTAAAATATACAAGAAATGTTGAAGTTCGACTTCAAATGAGGAAGATAGACTTTGAAAATTTTCAATTAACACAAAGTGACAGTTGACCTCAATGGGCTTCAATGGATGTTATTCGACGATATCTGACAGAGTTAGATGCGAACTCACTCAAATATATAAGAAATGTTAAAATTCGACTTCAAATGAGGAAGATAGACTTAGAAAATTTTCAATTAACACAAAGTGACAGTTGACCTTAATGGGCTTCAATGGATGAAATTCGACGATATCTGACAAAGCTAGATGCGAACTCACTCAAATATATAAGAAATGTTAAAATTCGACTTCAAATGAGGAAGATAGACTTAGAAAATTTTCAATTAACACAAAGTGACAGTTGACCTTAATGGGCTTCAATGGATGAAATTCGACGATATCTGACAAAGTTAGATGCGAACTCACTAAAATATACAAGAAATGTTGAACTTCGACTTCAAATGAGGAAGATAGACTTTGAAAATTTTCAAGTAACACAAAGTGACAGTTGACTTCAATGGGCTTGAATGGATGTTATTCGACGATATCTGACAGAGTTAGATGCGAACTCACTCAAATATATAAGAAATGTTGAAATTCGACTTCAAATGAGGAAGATAGACTTTGAAAATTTTCAATTAACACAAAGTGACAGTTGACTTCAATGGGCTTCAATGGATGTTTTTCGAAGATATCTGACAGAGTTAGATGCGAACTCACTCAAATATATAAGAAATGTTAAAATTCGACTTCAAATGAGGAAGATAGACTTAGAAAATTTTCAATTAACACAAAGTGACAGTTGACCTTAATGGGCTTCAATGGATGAAATTCGACGATATCTGACAAAGCTAGATGCGAACTCACTCAAATATATAAGAAATGTTAAAATTCGACTTCAAATGAGGAAGATAGACTTAGAAAATTTTCAATTAACACAAAGTGACAGTTGACCTTAATGGGCTTCAATGGATGAAATTCGACGATATCTGACAAAGTTAGATGCGAACTCACTAAAATATACAAGAAATGTTGAACTTCGACTTCAAATGAGGAAGATAGACTTTGAAAATTTTCAAGTAACACAAAGTGACAGTTGACTTCAATGGGCTTGAATGGATGTTATTCGACGATATCTGACAGAGTTAGATGCGAACTCACTCAAATATATGAGAAATGTTGAAATTCGACTTCAAATGATGAAGATAGACTTTGAAAATTTTCAATTAACACAAAGTGACAGTTGACCTCAATGGGCTTCAATGGATGATATTCGACGATATCTGACAAAGTTAGATGCGAACTCACTAAAATATACAAGTAATGTTGAAGTTCGACTTCAAATGAGGAAGATAGACTTTGAAAATTTTCAATTAACACAAAGGGACAGTTGACCTCAATGGGCTTCAATGGATGCTATTCGACGATATCTGACAAAGCTAGATGCGAACTCACTCAAATATATAAGAAATGTTAAAATTCGACTTCAAATGAGGAAGATGGATTTTGAAAATTTTCAATTAACACAAAGTGACAGTTGACCTCAATGGGCTTCAATGGATGTTATTCGACGATATCTGACAAAGTTAGATGCGAACTCACTAAAATATACAAGAAATGTTGAAGTTCGACTTCAAATGAGGAAGATAGACTTTGAAAATTTTCAATTAACATAAAGTGACAGTTGACCTCAATGGGCTTCAATGGATGATATTCGACGATATCTGACAAAGTTAGATGCGAACTCACTAAAATATACAAGAAATGTTGAAGTTCGACTTCAAATGAGGAAGATAGACTTTGAAAATTTTCAATTAACACAAAGTGACAGTTGACCTCAATGGGCTTCAATGGATGTTATTCGACGATATCTGACAGAGTTAGATGCGAACTCACTCAAATATATAAGAAATGTTAAAATTCGACTTCAAATGAGGAAGATAGACTTAGAAAATTTTCAATTAACACAAAGTGACAGTTGACCTTAATGGGCTTCAATGGATGAAATTCGACGATATCTGACAAAGCTAGATGCGAACTCACTCAAATATATAAGAAATGTTAAAATTCGACTTCAAATGAGGAAGATAGACTTAGAAAATTTTCAATTAACACAAAGTGACAGTTGACTTCAATGGGCTTCAGTGGATGTTATTCGACGATATCTGACAGAGTTAGATGCGAACTCACTCAAATATATAAGAAATGTTAAAATTCGACTTCAAATGAGGAAGATATACTTAGAAAATTTTCAATTAACACAAAGTGACAGTTGACCTTAATGGGCTTCAATGGATGAAATTCGACGATATCTGACAAAGTTAGATGCGAACTCACTAAAATATACAAGAAATGTTGAACTTCGACTTCAAATGAGGAAGATAGACTTTGAAAATTTTCAAGTAACACAAAGTGACAGTTAACTTCAATGGGCTTGAATGGATGTTATTCGACGATATCTGACAGAGTTAGATGCGAACTCACTCAAATATATAAGAAATGTTGAAATTCGACTTCAAATGAGGAAGATAGACTTTGAAAATTTTCAATTAACACAAAGTGACAGTTGACTTCAATGGGCTTCAATGGATGTTTTTCGAAGATATCTGACAAAGTTAGACGCAAACTCACTCAAATATATGAGAAATCTTGAAGTTCGACTTCAAATGAGGAAGATAGACTTTGAAAATTTTCAATTAACACAAAGTGACAGTTGACCTCAATGGGCTTCAATGGATGCTATTCGACGATATCTGACAAAGCTAGATGCGAACTCACTCAAATATATAAGAAATGTTAAAATTCGACTTCAAATGAGGAAGATAGATTTTGAAAATTTTCAATTAACACAAAGTGACAGTTGACCTCAATGGGCTTCAATGGATGATATTCGACGATATCTGACAAAGTTAGATGCGAACTCACTAAAATATACAAGAAATGTTGAAGTTCGACTTCAAATGAGGAAGATAGACTGAAAATTTTCAATTAACACAAAGTGACAGTTGGCTTCAATGGGCTTCAATGGATGTTATTCGACGATATCTGACAGAGTTAGATGCGAACTCACTCAAATATATAAGAAATGTTGAAATTCGACTTCAATGAGGAAGATAGACTTTGAAAATTTTCAATTAACACAAAGTGACAGTTGGCTTCAATGGGCTTCAATGGATGTTATTCGACGATATCTGACAAAGTTAGATGCGAACTCACTCAAATATATAAGAAATGTTCAAATTCGACTTCAAATGAGGAAGATAGACTTTGAAAATTTTCAATTAACACAAAGTGACAGTTGGCTTCAATGGGCTTCAATGGATGTTATTCGACGATATCTGACAGAGTTAGATGCGAACTCACTCAAATATATAAGAAATGTTGAAATTCGACTTCAATGAGGAAGATAGACTTTGAAAATTTTCAATTAACACAAAGTGACAGTTGACCTCAATGGGCTTCAATGGATGCTATTCGACGATATCTGACAAAGTTAGATGCGAACTCACTCAAATATATAAGAAATGTTCAAATTCGACTTCAAATGAGGAAGATAGACTTTGAAAATTTTCAATTAACACAAAGTGACAGTTGGCTTCAATGGGCTTCAATGGATGTTATTCGACGATATCTGACAGAGTTAGAGGCGAACTCACTCAAATATATAAGAAATGTTGAAATTCAACTTCAATGAGGAAGATAGACTTTGAAAATTTTCAATTAACACAAAGTGACAGTTGGCTTTAATGGGCTTCAATGGATGTTATTCGACGATATCTGACAAAGTTAGATGCGAACTCACTAAAATATACAAGAAATGTTGAAGTTCGACTTCAAATGAGGAAGATAGACTTTGAAAATTTTCAATTAACATAAAGTGACAGTTGACCTCAATGGGCTTCAATGGATGATATTCGACGATATCTGACAAAGTTAGATGCGAACTCACTAAAATATACAAGAAATGTTGAAGTTTGACTTCAAATGAGGAAGATAGACTTTGAAAATTTTCAATTAACACAAAGTGACAGTTGACCTCAATGGGCTTCAATGGATGTTATTCGACGATATCTGACAGAGTTAGATGCGAACTCACTCAAATATATAAGAAATGTTAAAATTCGACTTCAAATGAGGAAGATAGACTTAGAAAATTTTCAATTAACACAAAGTGACAGTTGACCTTAATGGGCTTCAATGGATGAAATTCGACGATATCTGACAAAGCTAGATGCGAACTCACTCAAATATATAAGAAATGTTAAAATTCGACTTCAAATGAGGAAGATAGACTTTGAAAATTTTCAATTAACACAAAGTGACAGTTGACCTCAATGGGCTTCAATGGATGTTATTCGACGATATCTGACAGAGTTAGATGCGAACTCACTCAAATATATAAGAAATGTTAAAATTCGACTTCAAATGAGGAAGATAGACTTAGAAAATTTTCAATTAACACAAAGTGACAGTTGACCTTAATGGGCTTCAATGGATGAAATTCGACGATATCTGACAAAGTTAGATGCGAACTCACTAAAATATACAAGAAATGTTGAACTTCGACTTCAAATGAGGAAGATAGACTTTGAAAATTTTCAAGTAACACAAAAATGGATGTTATTCGACGATATCTGACAGAGTTAGATGCGAACTCACTCAAATATATAAGAAATGTTGAAATTCGACTTCAAATGAGGAAGATAGACTTTGAAAATTTTCAATTAACACAAAGTGACAGTTGACTTCAATGGGCTTCAATGGATGTTTTTCGAAGATATCTGACAAAGTTAGACGCAAACTCACTCAAATATATGAGAAATGTTGAAATTCGACTTCAAATGATGAAGATAGATTTTGAAAATTTTCAATTAACACAAAGTGACAGTTGACCTCAATGGGCTTCAATGGATGATATTCGACGATATCTGACAAAGTTAGATGCGAACTCACTCAAATATATAAGAAATGTTGAACTTCGACTTCAAATGAGGAAGATAGACTTTGAAAATTTTCAATTAACACAAAGGGACAGTTGACCTCAATGGGCTTCAATGGATGCTATTCGACGATATCTGACAAAGCTAGATGCGAACTCACTCAAATATATAAGAAATGTTAAAATTCGACTTCAAATGAGGAAGATAGATTTTGAAAATTTTCAATTAACACAAAGTGACAGTTGACCTCAATGGGCTTCAATGGATGATATTCGACGATATCTGACAAAGTTAGATGCGAACTCACTAAAATATACAAGAAATGTTGAAGTTCGACTTCAAATGAGGAAGATAGACTGAAAATTTTCAATTAACACAAAGTGACAGTTGACTTCAATGGGCTTCAATGGATGATATTCGACGATATCTGACAGTGTTAGATGCGAACTCACTCAAATATATAAGAAATGTTGAAATTCGACTTCAAATGAGGAAGATAGACTTTGAAAATTTTCAATTAACACAAAGTGACAGTTGGCTTCAATGGGCTTCAATGGATGTTATTCGACGATATCTGACAGAGTTAGATGCGAACTCACTCAAATATATAAGAAATGTTGAAATTCGACTTCAATGAGGAAGATAGACTTTGAAAATTTTCAATTAACACAAAGTGACAGTTGGCTTCAATGGGCTTCAATGGATGTTATTCGACGATATCTGACAAAGTTAGATGCGAACTCACTCAAATATATAAGAAATGTTCAAATTCGACTTCAAATGAGGAAGATAGACTTTGAAAATTTTCAATTAACACAAAGTGACAGTTGGCTTCAATGGGCTTCAATGGATGTTATTCGACGATATCTGACAGAGTTAGATGCGAACTCACTCAAATATATAAGAAATGTTGAAATTCGACTTCAATGAGGAAGATAGACTTTGAAAATTTTCAATTAACACAAAGTGACAGTTGGCTTCAATGGGCTTCAATGGATGTTATTCGACGATATCTGACAAAGTTAGATGCGAACTCACTAAAATATACAAGAAATGTTGAAGTTCGACTTCAAATGAGGAAGATAGACTTTGAAAATTTTCAATTAACATAAAGTGACAGTTGACCTCAATGGGCTTCAATGGATGTTTTTCGAAGATATCTGACAAAGTTAGACGCAAACTCACTCAAACATATGAGAAATGTTGAAATTCGACTTCAAATGAGGAAGATAGACTTTGAAAATTTTCAATTAACACAAAGTGACAGTTGGCTTCAATGGGCTTCAATGGATGCTATTCGACGATATCTGACAAAGTGAGATGCGAACTCACTCAAATATATAAGAAATGTTGAAATTCGACTTCAAATGAGGAAGATAGACTTTGAAAATTTTCAATTAACACAAAGTGACAGTTGGCTTCAATGGGCTTCAATGGATGTTATTCGACGATATCTGACAGAGTTAGATGCGAACTCACTCAAATATATAAGAAATGTTGAAATTCGACTTCAAATGAGGAAGATAGACTTTGAAAATTTTCAATTAACACAAAGTGACAGTTGGCTTCAATGGGCTTCAATGGATGTTATTCGACGATATCTGACAGAGTTAGATGCGAACTCACTCAAATATATAAGAAATGTTGAAATTCGACTTCAATGAGGAAGATAGACTTTGAAAATTTTCAATTAACACAAAGTGACAGTTGACCTCAATGGGCTTCAATGGATGCTATTCGACGATATCTGACAAAGTTAGATGCGAACTCACTCAAATATATAAGAAATGTTCAAATTCGACTTCAAATGAGGAAGATAGACTTTGAAAATTTTCAATTAACAAAAAGTGACAGTTGGCTTCAATGGGCTTCAATGGATGTTATTCGACGATATCTGACAGAGTTAGATGCGAACTCACTCAAATATATAAGAAATGTTGAAATTCGACTTCAATGAGGAAGATAGACTTTGAAAATTTTCAATTAACACAAAGTGACAGTTGGCTTCAATGGGCTTCAATGGATGTTATTCGACGATATCTGACAAAGTTAGATGCGAACTCACTAAAATATACAAGAAATGTTGAAGTTCGACTTCAAATGAGGAAGATAGACTTTGAAAATTTTCAATTAACATAAAGTGACAGTTGACCTCAATGGGCTTCAATGGATGATATTCGACGATATCTGACAAAGTTAGATGCGAACTCACTAAAATATACAAGAAATGTTGAAGTTCGACTTCAAATGAGGAAGATAGACTTTGAAAATTTTCAATTAACACAAAGTGACAGTTGACCTCAATGGGCTTCAATGGATGTTATTCGACGATATCTGACAGAGTTAGATGCGAACTCACTCATATATAAGAAATGTTAAAATTCGACTTCAAATGAGGAAGATAGACTTAGAAAATTTTCAATTAACACAAAGTGACAGTTGACCTTAATGGGCTTCAATGGATGAAATTCGACGATATCTGACAAAGCTAGATGCGAACTCACTCAAATATATAAGAAATGTTAAAATTCGACTTCAAATGAGGAAGATAGACTTAGAAAATTTTCAATTAACACAAAGTGACAGTTGACTTCAATGGGCTTCAGTGGATGTTATTCGACGATATCTGACAGAGTTAGATGCGAACTCACTCAAATATATAAGAAATGTTAAAATTCGACTTCAAATGAGGAAGATATACTTAGAAAATTTTCAATTAACACAAAGTGACAGTTGACCTTAATGGGCTTCAATGGATGAAATTCGACGATATCTGACAAAGTTAGATGCGAACTCACTAAAATATACAAGAAATGTTGAACTTCGACTTCAAATGAGGAAGATAGACTTTGAAAATTTTCAAGTAACACAAAGTGACAGTTGACTTCAATGGGCTTGAATGGATGTTATTCGACGATATCTGACAGAGTTAGATGCGAACTCACTAAAATATACAAGAAATGTTGAACTTCGACTTCAAATGAGGAAGATAGACTTTGAAAATTTTCAAGTAACACAAAGTGACAGTTGACTTCAATGGGCTTGAATGGATGTTATTCGACGATATCTGACAGAGTTAGATGCGAACTCACTCAAATATATAAGAAATGTTGAAATTCGACTTCAAATGAGGAAGATAGACTTTGAAAATTTTCAATTAACACAAAGTGACAGTTGACTTCAATGGGCTTCAATGGATGTTTTTCGAAGATATCTGACAAAGTTAGACGCAAACTCACTCAAATATATGAGAAATGTTGAAATTCGACTTCAAATGAGGAAGATAGACTTTGAAAATTTTCAATTAACACAAAGTGAAAGTTGGCTTCAATGGGCTTCAATGGATGTTTTTCGATGATATCTGACAGTTAGATGCGAACTCACTCAAATATATAAGAAATGTTGAAATTCGACTTCAATGAGGAAGATAGACTTTGAAAATTTTCAATTAACACAAAGTGACAGTTGGCTTCAATGGGCTTCAATGGATGTTATTCGACGATATCTGACAAAGTTAGATGCGAACTCACTAAAATATACAAGAAATGTTGAAGTTCGACTTCAAATGAGGAAGATAGACTTTGAAAATTTTCAATTAACATAAAGTGACAGTTGACCTCAATGGGCTTCAATGGATGATATTCGACGATATCAGACAAAGTTAGATGCGAACTCACTAAAATATACAAGAAATGTTGAAGTTCGACTTCAAATGAGGAAGATAGACTTTGAAAATTTTCAATTAACACAAAGTGACAGTTGACCTCAATGGGCTTCAATGGATGTTATTCGACGATATCTGACAGAGTTAGATGCGAACTCACTCAAATATATAAGAAATGTTAAAATTCGACTTCAAATGAGGAAGATAGACTTAGAAAATTTTCAATTAACACAAAGTGACAGTTGACCTTAATGGGCTTCAATGGATGAAATTCGACGATATCTGACAAAGCTAGATGCGAACTCACTCAAATATATAAGAAATGTTAAAATTCGACTTCAAATGAGGAAGATAGACTTAGAAAATTTTCAATTAACACAAAGTGACAGTTGACTTCAATGGGCTTCAGTGGATGTTATTCGACGATATCTGACAGAGTTAGATGCGAACTCACTCAAATATATAAGAAATGTTAAAATTCGACTTCAAATGAGGAAGATATACTTAGAAAATTTTCAATTAACACAAAGTGACAGTTGACCTTAATGGGCTTCAATGGATGAAATTCGACGATATCTGACAAAGTTAGATGCGAACTCACTAAAATATACAAGAAATGTTGAACTTCGACTTCAAATGAGGAAGATAGACTTTGAAAATTTTCAAGTAACACAAAGTGACAGTTGACTTCAATGGGCTTGAATGGATGTTATTCGACGATATCTGACAGAGTTAGATGCGAACTCACTCAAATATATAAGAAATGTTGAAATTCGACTTCAAATGAGGAAGATAGACTTAGAAAATTTTCAATTAACACAAAGTGACAGTTGACCTCAATGGGCTTCAATGGATGAAATTCGACGATATCTGACAAAGTTAGATGCGAACTCACTAAAATATACAAGAAATGTTGAAGTTCGACTTCAAATGAGGAAGATAGACTTTGAAAATTTTCAATTAACATAAAGTGACAGTTGACCTCAATGGGCTTCAATGGATGTTTTTCGAAGATATCTGACAAAGTTAGACGCAAACTCACTCAAACATATGAGAAATGTTGAAATTCGACTTCAAATGAGGAAGATAGACTTTGAAAATTTTCAATTAACACAAAGTGACAGTTGGCTTCAATGGGCTTCAATGGATGCTATTCGACGATATCTGACAAAGTTAGATGCGAACTCACTCAAATATATAAGAAATGTTGAAATTCGACTTCAAATGAGGAAGATAGACTTTGAAAATTTTCAATTAACACAAAGTGACAGTTGGCTTCAATGGGCTTCAATGGATGTTATTCGACGATATCTGACAGAGTTAGATGCGAACTCACTCAAATATATAAGAAATGTTGAAATTCGACTTCAATGAGGAAGATAGACTTTGAAAATTTTCAATTAACACAAAGTGACAGTTGACCTCAATGGGCTTCAATGGATGCTATTCGACGATATCTGACAAAGTTAGATGCGAACTCACTCAAATATATAAGAAATGTTCAAATTCGACTTCAAATGAGGAAGATAGACTTTGAAAATTTTCAATTAACACAAAGTGACAGTTGGCTTCAATGGGCTTCAATGGATGTTATTCGACGATATCTGACAGAGTTAGATGCGAACTCACTCAAATATATAAGAAATGTTGAAATTCGACTTCAATGAGGAAGATAGACTTTGAAAATTTTCAATTAACACAAAGTGACAGTTGGCTTCAATGGGCTTCAATGGATGTTATTCGACGATATCTGACAGAGTTAGATGCGAACTCACTCAAATATATAAGAAATGTTGAAATTCGACTTCAATGAGGAAGATAGACTTTGAAAATTTTCAATTAACACAAAGTGACAGTTGGCTTCAATGGGCTTCAATGGATGTTATTCGACGATATCTGACAAAGGTAGATGCGAACTCACTAAAATATACAAGAAATGTTGAAGTTCGACTTCAAATGAGGAAGATAGACTTTGAAAATTTTCAATTAACATAAAGTGACAGTTGACCTCAATGGGCTTCAATGGATGTTTTTCGAAGATATCTGACAAAGTTAGACGCAAACTCACTCAAACATATGAGAAATGTTGAAATTCGACTTCAAATGAGGAAGATAGACTTTGAAAATTTTCAATTAACACAAAGTGACAGTTGGCTTCAATGGGCTTGAATGGATGTTATTCGACGATATCTGACAGAGTTAGATGCGAACTCACTCAAATATATAAGAAATGTTGAAATTCGACTTCAAATGAGGAAGATAGACTTTGAAAATTTTCAATTAACACAAAGTGACAGTTGACTCCAATGGGCTTCAATGGATGTTTTTCGAAGATATCTGACAAAGTTAGACGCAAACTCACTCAAATATATGAGAAATGTTGAAATTCGACTTCAAATGATGAAGATAGACTTTGAAAATTTTCAATTAACACAAAGTGACAGTTGACCTCAATGGGCTTCAATGGATGATATTCGACGATATCTGACAAAGTTAGATGCGAACTCACTAAAATATACAAGTAATGTTGAAGTTCGACTTCAAATGAGGAAGATAGACTTTGAAAATTTTCAATTAACACAAAGTGACAGTTGACCTCAATGGGCTTCAATGGATGCTATTCGACGATATCTGACAAAGCTAGATGCGAACTCACTCAAATATATAAGAAATGTTAAAATTCGACTTCAAATGAGGAAGATAGATTTTGAGAATTTTCAATTAACACAAAGTGACAGTTGACCTCAATGGGCTTCAATGGATGATATTCGACGATATCTGACAAAGTTAGATGCGAACTCACTAAAATATACAAGAAATGTTGAAGTTCGACTTCAAATGAGGAAGATAGACTGAAAATTTTCAATTAACACAAAGTGACAGTTGACTTCAATGGGCTTCAATGGATGATATTCGACGATATCTGACAGTGTTAGATGCGAACTCACTCAAATATATAAGAAATGTTGAAATTCGACTTCAAATGAGGAAGATAGACTTTGAAAATTTTCAATTAACACAAAGTGACAGTTGGCTTCAATGGGCTTCAATGGATGTTATTCGACGATATCTGACAGAGTTAGATGCGAACTCACTCAAATATATAAGAAATGTTGAAATTCGACTTCAATGAGGAAGATAGACTTTGAAAATTTTCAATTAACATAAAGTGACAGTTGACCTCAATGGGCTTCAATGGATGTTTTTCGAAGATATCTGACGAAGTTAGACGCAAACTCACTCAAACATATGAGAAATGTTGAAATTCGACTTCAAATGAGGAAGATAGACTTTGAAAATTTTCAAGTAACACAAAGTGACAGTTGACTTCAATGGGCTTCAATGGATGCTATTCGACGATATCTGACAAAGTTAGATGCGAACTCACTCAAATATATAAGAAATGTTGAAATTCGACTTCAAATGAGGAAGATAGACTTTGAAAATTTTCAATTAACACAAAGTGACAGTTGGCTTCAATGGGCTTCAATGGATGTTATTCGACGATATCTGACAGAGTTAGATGCGAACTCACTCAAATATATAAGAAATGTTGAAATTCGACTTCAAATGAGGAAGATAGACTTTGAAAATTTTCAATTAACACAAAGTGACAGTTGGCTTCAATGGGCTTCAATGGATGTTATTCGACGATATCTGACAGAGTTAGATGCGAACTCACTCAAATATATAAGAAATGTTGAAATTCGACTTCAATGAGGAAGATAGACTTTGAAAATTTTCAATTAACACAAAGTGACAGTTGAACTCAATGGGCTTCAATGGATGCTATTCGACGATATCTGACAAAGTTAGATGCGAACTCACTCAAATATATAAGAAATGTTCAAATTCGACTTCAAATGAGGAAGATAGACTTTGAAAATTTTCAATTAACACAAAGTGACAGTTGGCTTCAATGGGCTTCAATGGATGTTATTCGACGATATCTGACAGAGTTAGATGCGAACTCACTCAAATATATAAGAAATGTTGAAATTCGACTTCAATGAGGAAGATAGACTTTGAAAATTTTCAATTAACACAAAGTGACAGTTGGCTTCAATGGGCTTCAATGGATGTTATTCGACGATATCTGACAAAGTTAGATGCGAACTCACTAAAATATACAAGAAATGTTGAAGTTCGACTTCAAATGAGGAAGATAGACTTTGAAAATTTTCAATTAACATAAAGTGACAGTTGACCTCAATGGGCTTCAATGGATGATATTCGACGATATCTGACAAAGTTAGATGCGAACTCACTAAAATATACAAGAAATGTTGAAGTTCGACTTCAAATGAGGAAGATAGACTTTGAAAATTTTCAATTAACACAAAGTGACAGTTGACCTCAATGGGCTTCAATGGATGTTATTCGACGATATCTGACAGAGTTAGATGCGAACTCACTCAAATATATAAGAAATGTTAAAATTCGACTTCAAATGAGGAAGATAGACTTAGAAAATTTTCAATTAACACAAAGTGACAGTTGACCTTAATGGGCTTCAATGGATGAAATTCGACGATATCTGACAAAGCTAGATGCGAACTCACTCAAATATATAAGAAATGTTAAAATTCGACTTCAAATGAGGAAGATAGACTTAGAAAATTTTCAATTAACACAAAGTGACAGTTGACTTCAATGGGCTTCAGTGGATGTTATTCGACGATATCTGACAGAGTTAGATGCGAACTCACTCAAATATATAAGAAATGTTAAAATTCGACTTCAAATGAGGAAGATATACTTAGAAAATTTTCAATTAACACAAAGTGACAGTTGACCTTAATGGGCTTCAATGGATGAAATTCGACGATATCTGACAAAGTTAGATGCGAACTCACTAAAATATACAAGAAATGTTGAACTTCGACTTCAAATGAGGAAGATAGACTTTGAAAATTTTCAAGTAACACAAAGTGACAGTTGACTTCAATGGGCTTGAATGGATGTTATTCGACGATATCTGACAGAGTTAGATGCGAACTCACTCAAATATATAAGAAATGTTGAAATTCGACTTCAAATGAGGAAGATAGACTTTGAAAATTTTCAATTAACACAAAGTGACAGTTGGCTTCAATGGGCTTGAATGGATGTTATTCGACGATATCTGACAGAGTTAGATGCGAACTCACTCAAATATATAAGAAATGTTGAAATTCGACTTCAAATGAGGAAGATAGACTTTGAAAATTTTCAATTAACACAAAGTGACAGTTGACTCCAATGGGCTTCAATGGATGTTTTTCGAAGATATCTGACAAAGTTAGACGCAAACTCACTCAAATATATGAGAAATGTTGAAATTCGACTTCAAATGATGAAGATAGACTTTGAAAATTTTCAATTAACACAAAGTGACAGTTGACCTCAATGGGCTTCAATGGATGATATTCGACGATATCTGACAAAGTTAGATGCGAACTCACTAAAATATACAAGTAATGTTGAAGTTCGACTTCAAATGAGGAAGATAGACTTTGAAAATTTTCAATTAACACAAAGTGACAGTTGACCTCAATGGGCTTCAATGGATGCTATTCGACGATATCTGACAAAGCTAGATGCGAACTCACTCAAATATATAAGAAATGTTAAAATTCGACTTCAAATGAGGAAGATAGATTTTGAGAATTTTCAATTAACACAAAGTGACAGTTGACCTCAATGGGCTTCAATGGATGATATTCGACGATATCTGACAAAGTTAGATGCTAACTCACTAAAATATACAAGAAATGTTGAAGTTCGACTTCAAATGAGGAAGATAGACTGAAAATTTTCAATTAACACAAAGTGACAGTTGACTTCAATGGGCTTCAATGGATGATATTCGACGATATCTGACAGTGTTAGATGCGAACTCACTCAAATATATAAGAAATGTTGAAATTCGACTTCAAATGAGGAAGATAGACTTTGAAAATTTTCAATTAACACAAAGTGACATTTGGCTTCAATGGGCTTCAATGGATGTTATTCGACGATATCTGACAGAGTTAGATGCGAACTCACTCAAATATATAAGAAATGTTGAAATTCGACTTCAATGAGGAAGATAGACTTTGAAAATTTTCAATTAACATAAAGTGACAGTTGACCTCAATGGGCTTCAATGGATGTTTTTCGAAGATATCTGACGAAGTTAGACGCAAACTCACTCAAACATATGAGAAATGTTGAAATTCGACTTCAAATGAGGAAGATAGACTTTGAAAATTTTCAAGTAACACAAAGTGACAGTTGACTTCAATGGGCTTCAATGGATGCTATTCGACGATATCTGACAAAGTTAGATGCGAACTCACTCAAATATATAAGAAATGTTGAAATTCGACTTCAAATGAGGAAGATAGACTTTGAAAATTTTCAATTAACACAAAGTGACAGTTGGCTTCAATGGGCTTCAATGGATGTTATTCGACGATATCTGACAGAGTTAGATGCGAACTCACTCAAATATATAAGAAATGTTGAAATTCGACTTCAAATGAGGAAGATAGACTTTGAAAATTTTCAATTAACACAAAGTGACAGTTGGCTTCAATGGGCTTCAATGGATGTTATTCGACGATATCTGACAGAGTTAGATGCGAACTCACTCAAATATATAAGAAATGTTGAAATTCGACTTCAATGAGGAAGATAGACTTTGAAAATTTTCAATTAACACAAAGTGACAGTTGACCTCAATGGGCTTCAATGGATGCTATTCGACGATATCTGACAAAGTTAGATGCGAACTCACTCAAATATATAAGAAATGTTCAAATTCGACTTCAAATGAGGAAGATAGACTTTGAAAATTTTCAATTAACACAAAGTGACAGTTGGCTTCAATGGGCTTCAATGGATGTTATTCGACGATATCTGACAGAGTTAGATGCGAACTCACTCAAATATATAAGAAATGTTGAAATTCGACTTCAATGAGGAAGATAGACTTTGAAAATTTTCAATTAACACAAAGTGACAGTTGGCTTCAATGGGCTTCAATGGATGTTATTCGACGATATCTGACAAAGTTAGATGCGAACTCACTAAAATATACAAGAAATGTTGAAGTTCGACTTCAAATGAGGAAGATAGACTTTGAAAATTTTCAATTAACATAAAGTGACAGTTGACCTCAATGGGCTTCAATGGATGATATTCGACGATATCTGACAAAGTTAGATGCGAACTCACTAAAATATACAAGAAATGTTGAAGTTCGACTTCAAATGAGGAAGATAGACTTTGAAAATTTTCAATTAACACAAAGTGACAGTTGACCTCAATGGGCTTCAATGGATGTTATTCGACGATATCTGACAGAGTTAGATGCGAACTCACTCAAATATATAAGAAATGTTAAAATTCGACTTCAAATGAGGAAGATAGACTTAGAAAATTTTCAATTAACACAAAGTGACAGTTGACCTTAATGGGCTTCAATGGATGAAATTCGACGATATCTGACAAAGCTAGATGCGAACTCACTCAAATATATAAGAAATGTTAAAATTCGACTTCAAATGAGGAAGATAGACTTAGAAAATTTTCAATTAACACAAAGTGACAGTTGACTTCAATGGGCTTCAGTGGATGTTATTCGACGATATCTGACAGAGTTAGATGCGAACTCACTCAAATATATAAGAAATGTTAAAATTCGACTTCAAATGAGGAAGATATACTTAGAAAATTTTCAATTAACACAAAGTGACAGTTGACCTTAATGGGCTTCAATGGATGAAATTCGACGATATCTGACAAAGTTAGATGCGAACTCACTAAAATATACAAGAAATGTTGAACTTCGACTTCAAATGAGGAAGATAGACTTTGAAAATTTTCAAGTAACACAAAGTGACAGTTGACTTCAATGGGCTTGAATGGATGTTATTCGACGATATCTGACAGAGTTAGATGCGAACTCACTCAAATATATAAGAAATGTTGAAATTCGACTTCAAATGAGGAAGATAGACTTAGAAAATTTTCAATTAACACAAAGTGACAGTTGACCTCAATGGGCTTCAATGGATGAAATTCGACGATATCTGACAAAGTTAGATGCGAACTCACTAAAATATACAAGAAATGTTGAACTTCGACTTCAAATGAGGAAGATAGACTTTGAAAATTTTCAAGTAACACAAAGTGACAGTTGACTTCAATGGGCTTCAATGGATGTTATTCGACGATATCTGACAGAGTTAGATGCGAACTCACTCAAATATATAAGAAATGTTGAAATTCGACTTCAAATGAGGAAGATAGACTTTGAAAATTTTCAATTAACACAAAGTGACAGTTGGCTTCAATGGGCTTCAATGGATGTTATTCGACGATATCTGACAGAGTTAGATGCGAACTCACTCAAATATATAAGAAATGTTGAAATTCGACTTCAATGAGGAAGATAGACTTTGAAAATTTTCAATTAACACAAAGTGACAGTTGACCTCAATGGGCTTCAATGGATGCTATTCGACGATATCTGACAAAGTTAGATGCGAACTCACTCAAATATATAAGAAATGTTCAAATTCGACTTCAAATGAGGAAGATAGACTTTGAAAATTTTCAATTAACACAAAGTGACAGTTGGCTTCAATGGGCTTCAATGGATGTTATTCGACGATATCTGACAGAGTTAGATGCGAACTCACTCAAATATATAAGAAATGTTGAAATTCGACTTCAATGAGGAAGATAGACTTTGAAAATTTTCAATTAACACAAAGTGACAGTTGGCTTCAATGGGCTTCAATGGATGTTATTCGACGATATCTGACAAAGTTAGATGCGAACTCACTAAAATATACAAGAAATGTTGAAGTTCGACTTCAAATGAGGAAGATAGACTTTGAAAATTTTCAATTAACATAAAGTGACAGTTGACCTCAATGGGCTTCAATGGATGATATTCGACGATATCTGACAAAGTTAGATGCGAACTCACTAAAATATACAAGAAATGTTGAAGTTCGACTTCAAATGAGGAAGATAGACTTTGAAAATTTTCAATTAACACAAAGTGACAGTTGACCTCAATGGGCTTCAATGGATGTTATTCGACGATATCTGACAGAGTTAGATGCGAACTTCCTCAAATATATAAGAAATGTTAAAATTCGACTTCAAATGTGGAAGATAGACTTAGAAAATTTTCAATTAACACAAAGTGACAGTTGACCTTAATGGGCTTCAATGGATGAAATTCGACGATATCTGACAAAGCTAGATGCGAACTCACTCAAATATATAAGAAATGTTAAAATTCGACTTCAAATGAGGAAGATAGACTTAGAAAATTTTCAATTAACACAAAGTGACAGTTGACTTCAATGGGCTTCAGTGGATGTTATTCGACGATATCTGACAGAGTTAGATGCGAACTCACTCAAATATATAAGAAATGTTAAAATTCGACTTCAAATGAGGAAGATATACTTAGAAAATTTTCAATTAACACAAAGTGACAGTTGACCTTAATGGGCTTCAATGGATGAAATTCGACGATATCTGACAAGTTAGATGCGAACTCACTAAAATATACAAGAAATGTTGAACTTCGACTTCAAATGAGGAAGATAGACTTTGAAAATTTTCAAGTAACACAAAGTGACAGTTGACTTCAATGGGCTTGAATGGATGTTATTCGACGATATCTGACAGAGTTAGATGCGAACTCACTCAAATATATAAGAAATGTTGAAATTCGACTTCAAATGAGGAAGATAGACTTTGAAAATTTTCAATTATCACAAAGTGACAGTTGGCTTCAATGGGCTTCAATGGATGTTATTCGACGATATCTGACAGAGTTAGATGCGAACTCACTCAAATATATAAGAAATGTTGAAATTCGACTTCAATGAGGAAGATAGACTTTGAAAATTTTCAATTAACACAAAGTGACAGTTGACCTCAATGGGCTTCAATGGATGCTATTCGACGATATCTGACAAAGTTAGATGCGAACTCACTCAAATATATAAGAATGTTAAAATTCGACTTCAAATGAGGAAGATATACTTAGAAAATTTTCAATTAACACAAAGTGACAGTTGACCTTAATGGGCTTCAATGGATGAAATTCGACGATATCTGACAAAGTTAGATGCGAACTCACTAAAATATACAAGAAATGTTGAACTTCGACTTCAAATGAGGAAGATAGACTTTGAAAATTTTCAAGTAACACAAAGTGACAGTTGACTTCAATGGGCTTGAATGGATGTTATTCGAAGATATCTGACAAAGTTAGACGCAAACTCACTCAAACATATGAGAAATGTTGAAATTCGACTTCAAATGAGGAAGATAGACTTTGAAAATTTTCAATTAACACAAAGTGACAGTTGGCTTCAATGGGCTTCAATGGATGTTATTCGACGATATCTGACAGAGTTAGATGCGAACTCACTCAAATATATAAGAAATGTTGAAATTCGACTTCAAATGAGGAAGATAGACTTTGAAAATTTTCAATTAACACAAAGTGACAGTTGGCCTCAATGGGCTTCAATGGATGTTATTCGACGATATCTGACAGAGTTAGATGCGAACTCACTCAAATATATAAGAAATGTTGAAATTCGACTTCAATGAGGAAGATAGACTTTGAAAATTTTCAATTAACACAAAGTGACAGTTGACCTCAATGGGCTTCAATGGATGTTATTCGACGATATCTGACAGAGTTAGATGCGAACTCACTCAAATATATAAGAAATGTTGAAATTCGACTTCAAATGAGGAAGATAGACTTTGAAAATTTTCAATTAACACAAAGTGACAGTTGGCTTCAATGGGCTTCAATGGATGTTATTCGACGATATCTGACAGAGTTAGATGCGAACTCACTCAAATATATAAGAAATGTTGAAATTCGACTTCAATGAGGAAGATAGACTTTGAAAATTTTCAATTAACACAAAGTGACAGTTGACCTCAATGGGCTTCAATGGATGCTATTCGACGATATCTGACAAAGTTAGATGCGAACTCACTCAAATATATAAGAAATGTTCAAATTCGACTTCAAATGAGGAAGATAGACTTTGAAAATTTTCAATTAACACAAAGTGACAGTTGGCTTCAATGGGCTTCAATGGATGTTATTCGACGATATCTGACAGAGTTAGATGCGAACTCACTCAAATATATAAGAAATGTTGAAATTCGACTTCAATGAGGAAGATAGACTTTGAAAATTTTCAATTAACACAAAGTGACAGTTGGCTTCAATGGGCTTCAATGGATGTTATTCGACGATATCTGACAAAGTTAGATGCGAACTCACTAAAATATACAAGAAATGTTGAAGTTCGACTTCTAATGAGGAAGATAGACTTTGAAAATTTTCAATTAACATAAAGTGACAGTTGACCTCAATGGGCTTCAATGGATGATATTCGACGATATCTGACAGAGTTAGATGCGAACTCACTCAAATATATAAGAAATGTTGAAATTCGACTTCAATGAGGAAGATAGACTTTGAAAATTTTCAATTAACACAAAGTGACAGTTGACCTCAATGGGCTTCAATGGA